>NC_057814.1:278341616-278536652 GCF_018294505.1 Triticum aestivum | reverse complement strand
TTTCTGGTTGGATCTTTCATTCGAGTTTTACCTGTGCATTAGCTGAGTACTGATTGTATGCTTGTTTGTTTGCGATAGAATACCCGGAGTGTGCCGCTTGTTACTTCGACTCGCTAGGTTTTGCGGATCATCAGCAAGGCAAGTAACACTTTGATCATACCCCGTTCATACCCAGTTTTATTGCATTAGATCTATTTTCCCAAACACATTGCATGATTAGGATCTAATTAAACTGTGGGTATTGGGATGTAGTTGAGGTAGTACCTATTACCTGTTTACTATCAAACCCTTGGGAGTTACTTCTACGTTGCTTTTATTATTGCCATGCTATGCGTAGACGTGGTTTGGGTTTGAGAGATATTCATGACAGATGTGAGTGTTTAATAATGGTTCAACTTAAGGTGGCAACTAAAACTCACATCTGGGTGGATTGAGGCACCTGGAGAACCCAGTGTTGTCTGTATGTATAAGGTCCGCCACCCATGCTCAAAGGGATCATAAGATTATTCATGCTAGAAACTTCCATGTGCAGCCGCAAGCTATTATGGGCTCTAGCATAGCTGAGTAGGTTACAGGATCTCTTGAAGAGGTGGACTAGCAGATGTAGGGGAAAGTAGGTGTACCGGTCCATCCAGAGTAGAGAGTGACTGTTTCTGAAAGACTGTGTCTCGGTCATCCGTTTCTCAAACATCATGCAGTGCGAGAATCAAGCGGAGGCGATCGAGTGTTGTGGGAAAAGTGCACAAACCTCTGCAGAGTGTACAAACTGATCATGATTAGCCGTGTCCCCGGTTATGTACAACTTGAGTATCTAGTACCTGGATTATCATTTGAATCTCATCACCGTGATACTTATAATTAATTTTGTTGGGTTAATGATGTTACTTAATTGGGATTGAGTTGGAGGTACCTTCTCAATGTTTCAACCACCAAGATAGTTAAATAAAATTTATTCCTTTTGAAGTAGGATAAAATTGGCTTTTCGCAAAAACTGTAACCATAGAGCTTTCCACCAGCCACATATGCATATAGTATAGCATTATTATTGTTCATTGTTCTCTATGTGTTGCTTTGCCAGCATATTCTATGTGCTGACCCGTTTTCGGGCTACAACGTTTCATGTTGCAGACTTTTCAGACGACGAGTAAGGTGCCTTAGGTCGTGGTCTTATACTCAGTGATGCCGCTGGAGTTGATGGACTCACTTATCTTCCAAGTCCTCCGCTGTTATCGTTTTTAGATGGCCTTAAGCCATGTTTTCATACTTAATCTCTTTGGAGATGTTCGATGTAATAAGTGTGTGATTGCCACTCTGTTATAAATCCTCCATTTGTACTGTGCGTGTCAGCATTACTGATCCAAGGATGACACTGGTGCACAGCAGCACAGGCCATTTGAGGTCTGGTCGCTACAAAGTTGGTATCAGAGCACACGCTGACTATAGGACACGACCACTAAGCTTAAGCCCTAGAAAACTTCTCTCTTCTCATTTCTGACCCCTCTCCACTTTCTACTCTTTTAGGAATGGCGAATGCAAGGAGCAAGTTCATGCAACCGGATGAAGACACGCCATTTGGACGACACTTGAAGGAAGTCACCAAGTACTTGAACATAGGAATACCAAGCGTCACCGGAACCTACAACGCTACATTACCTGAAGAGGAGAGCTGGAAGATTCAAGTTATCATTCCAGGAAGGACGTTTGCGCCAATTACGGAACCCATGAGATTGGTTTTCGAAGCACCAACTTGGAGTTTAGGGAAGAGCATGGCCGCACACATCGCCATGGGACGCATTGGAGAAGTCTATCACCAGGAGCTTAAGGATACAATTTATCAAATTTGTGGACGTCGAGACGCGCAATGGGAGATGATCAAGACCAAGAAGGATGGATCAATTGCAGCTTTCATCCAGGAGCCGAACCAACATATTCGACGCCAGGAGAACCATATATGCACGGACAAGGAAGAACTGAAGAAGGCATTCACGAAGATCAAGGAGCTCCAAGAAGAACTCAAGGCTACCCGCGAAGATTATTTCGAGGAAATCAACGCACTAGTCGGGAAGATTGACGACCTGGAGAATAAGATTGGATCATTCATGGGAAATCCAGTGCCAAAAGCAGAAGTCGACGAATGCACTTGTCCGGAAAACTACATCATCATCGACGACACCGACTCGGAACCAAGTGAAGACGAATGGATTGATGAAGCTGGAGCAGACATCATGGAGTCTTCAACGGATCAGAAGTTTTTAGTAGACCACCATATCAGTAGTAGTTTTCCCCCATTTAGTAGTATAGTTCAAGCACTTTGTAACGCTAGTTAGATCGATTGTTTTGCCTTGTTTGGATTGATTGAGTGATATTGATTGAATTTGTCTCATGAGCATATGGGTAGTGTTTTCTCTCTAGACCTCATTCTATTCTTAATTCTCATCTTTTCTAAACCTATCAGATGCCTCCGAGACGCGACACCGGATTTGTTTTCCCACCAGAAATCACCCAGTTGATTCAGCAACAGAATGCCTTGATGCAAGTGTTAGTTCAGAACCAAGGCAACAACAACAACAACAACCCACCGCCACCACCACCTGTTGACCACTTAGCCCGTTTCTTAAGGCTAAACCCGCCGGTGTTTTCCAGTAGCACCGAGCCGATTGTAGCAGATGATTGGCTCCGCAAAGTTGGAAGGGAGTTGACCACTGCAGGATGCACAGATGCGGAAAGAGTGCGTTTTGCCGCACATCAGCTTGATGGACCCGCAGCATCATGGTGGGAGAATTATACAGCCACGCACCCTATTGACACTGTCACATGGGACCAGTTTCAGCAAGCTTTCCGTACAGCTCATGTTTCAGCAGGAGCTATGGCTATGAAGAAGCGTGAGTTTCGCAACCTACGCCAAGGAGGACGCACCGTAGGCCAGTATGTGGAAGATTTCAGTAAGTTAGCACGTTATGCACCAGATGACGTTGCTACGGATGCAGCCAAGCAGGAGAAGTTTCTGGAAGGATTGAATGATGAGCTGAGTATGCAGTTGATGGTAGCAACTTTCAACAACTACCAGGAGCTGGTAGATAGAGCTCTCATGATAGAAGGGAAGCAACAGCAGATTGAAAACCGCAAGAGGAAGTATGGACAAGGGAAGTATAATTCTGGAGCCCAGCAGAAGCCACGATTTACCCCGAAGCCGGGAGGACAGTTTCAGCATACCCATGGAGGAGGTAGTTCGCACAACCATAATGGCTCCAAGAATGGTAATGGGAATGGAGGAGGAAACGGACAGAACCGCACCAACCCATCTACCCCAACCAAGAGAGATCTAAGTCACATTACTTGTTTCAAGTGCCAGAAGACGGGACATTATGCAACTGATTGTCCCGAAGCCCAAAATGGAAATGGCAATGGAAGCTCTGGGAAGAAGCCGAACCCGTTCAACAAAGGACATGTGAACCACGTGAGCGTGGAGGAGATTGAAGCTCAGCCTGATGCAGTAATAGGTAAGTTTTTGGTTAAGTCATTTACTGCAACTGTTCTTTTCGATACTGGTGCATCGCATTCATACATATCAAGGGGATTCGTAAACAAGTTTAAGATGTCCACCCAAGTTCTCAAAAGCCCCATGTTAGTAACCTCGCCAGGAGCAGAGTATATGGCCACCCAAGGATGTTTTAAGATACCGTTGGCCATTGGAAGGCATGTTTTCCCCTCAGACCTCATTGTTTTGGAATCGCAAGGTTTGGATGTGATTTTGGGAATGGATTGGCTATCGTTGTATGGAGGAAACATCGATTGTGCCAGCAAGACTATTTTGCTTACCACCCCGGAAGGAAAGAGGATCAAGTATGTATCCAGGCATATGCCGAAGAGGACTCAAGTGAATTCCTTATCAGGAGTTGTACAGGAGGAAGTACCAGTGGTGAAGGACTATCCGGATGTATTTCCAGAAGAGTTGCCAGGCATGCCACCAGATAGAGACATTGAGTTCTTGATTGAACTTTTGCCAGGCACAGGGCCAATATCTAAGAGACCGTACAGGATGCCCGCAAAGGATTTGGAGGAAATTAAGAAGCAGATCAAGGAGTTACTGGATAAAGGCTATATTCGCCCAAGTTCGTCACCTTGGGGATCACCAGTACTTCTAGTAGAGAAGAAAGATGGATCACTAAGGATGGTTGTTGATTACCGAGGATTGAATGAAGTGACCATCAAAAACAAGTACCCACTGCCGATGATCAATGATTTGTTTGACCGCCTGCAAGGAGCTAAAGTATTTTCCAAGATCGATCTACGATCAGGATACCATCAGTTAAAGATTCGAGAGCAGGATATACCCAAGACGGCATTTACCACCAGATATGGATTGTATGAGTATACCGTTATGTCATTTGGACTGACTAACGCACCGGCCTATTTCATGAACCTGATGAACAAAGTGTTTATGGAGTTTTTGGATAAGTTCGTCGTGGTGTTCATTGATGATATTTTAATCTTTTCCAAGGATGAAGAAGAGCATGAGGAGCATTTACGATTGGTACTTGAGAAGCTCAGGGAACATCAGTTATATGCCAAGTTCAGCAAATGTGAGTTTTGGTTGAAGGAAGTTGGATTCCTTGGACATGTTATTTCTGGAGAAGGAATAGCAGTAGACCCTGCCAAGGTTGACACAGTGACAAGTTGGGAATCACCCACTACAGTTGGAGAAATCCGGAGTTTTCTTGGACTCGCAGGATACTACCGGAGATTTATCGAGAATTTCTCAAGGATTGCTAAGCCCATGACTGAGCTATTGAAGAAGGACACCAAATTTAATTGGACTGAGGAATGTGAAGCTAGTTTCCAGGAGTTGAAGAAACGATTGGTTACATCACCAGTGTTGATTCTGCCAGATCAACGCAAGGACTATGAAGTTTATTGCGACGCTTCTCGTCGAGGACTTGGAGCAGTGCTTATGCAGGAAGGAAGAGTTGTTTCGTATGCTTCACGACAACTTAAACCCCATGAGAAGAATTATGCTACGCATGATTTGGAATTAGCAGCCGTGGTGCATGCATTGAAGACATGGAGACATTTTCTCATCGGAAACCATTGTGAGGTGTACACGGATCACAAGAGTTTGAAGTACATTTTCACGCAGAAGGAGTTAAACCTCAGACAGAGGAGATGGTTGGAGCTCATCAAAGACTATGATATGAGATTGCATTATCACCCCGGAAAGGCTAACGTAGTAGCAGACGCGTTGAGCCGCAAGAGTCATGTTAACACCCTCATGACAGGAGAGTTACCTCAGGAGTTAGCCGAGGACATACGTGAGCTATGTTTGGAGATAGTCCCTAGAGGCTATTTAGCGACATTGGAGATTCAGTCTACCTTGATGGAAAGGATCAGAGAAGCTCAGAAGACAGACAAGGAGATTGAAGAGATAAAGGAGAAGATGAGCAAAGGAAAAGCCAAGGGATTTCGTGAGGATGAGCACGATACCTTATGGTTCGAGGACCGCGTATATGTGCCAAATGATCCGGAGATCAGGAAGTTGATTTTGCAAGAAGCCCATGATTCACCGTACTCGATTCACCCAGGGAATACCAAGATGTATTTGGATTTGAAGAATACTTTCTGGTGGACCGGAATGAAGAAGGATATTGCGGAGTTTGTAGCAGTTTGTGATGTATGTCAGAGAGTGAAGGCAGAGCATCAGAAGCCAGCAGGATTGCTACAGCCATTGCCGATACCCGAATGGAAGTGGGATAAAATAGGCATGGATTTTATCACAGGATTACCCAGGACTCGTTCAGGCTATGACTCGATATGGGTTGTAGTCGACCGTTTGACGAAAGTGGCTCATTTCATTCCAGTGAAGACCACTTACACCAGTGCTAAGTTGGCAAAGATATACATGACCAGGATAGTATGTTTGCATGGAGTTCCGAGGACCATTGTATCAGACAGAGGAACCCAATTTACCTCGAAGTTTTGGAAGCAGTTACATGAAACATTGGGAACCAGGCTGGAATTTAGTACAGCATTTCACCCGCAGACAGATGGACAGACCGAGAGAGTCAACCAGATTTTGGAGGACATGTTGAGAGCATGTGCGCTAGATTATGGATCAAGTTGGGACGACAATTTGCCATATGCGGAGTTTTCTTATAACAACAGTTATCAAACCAGTTTGAAGATGGCCCCTTTCGAAGCTTTGTACGGAAGGAGGTGTAGAACACCGTTGTTATGGGACGAAGTTGGAGACCGTCAGTTGTTTGGACCAGATTTGATTAAGGAGTCTGAACAGAAAGTGAAGTTGATTCGCGATAGGCTCAAGGTAGCCCAGTCCAGGCAGAAGAGTTATGCTGATTCTAAACGCAAGGAGACAGTTCACGAAATCGGAGACAGAGTGTATCTTCGAGTATCACCACTTCGAGGAGTGAAGCGCTTTGGAGTTAAGGGAAAGTTAGCGCCTCGTTTTATCGGACCATACAGAGTGTTGGAACGTATGGGAGAAGTTGCCTACAAGCTGGAATTGCCCGAAGGATTGTCTGAAGTACATGATGTATTTCACGTTTCGCAGTTGAAGAAGTGCCACGCAGAGATGGCTGAGATACCACTGAGAGATACTGTGCCACTGGAAGCGATTCAGTTGGAAAGTGATTTGACTTATGAGGAGAAGCCAGTTAAGATTCTCGAGTATGCCAGCCGAGTTACCCGCAGCAAGGTTATCAAGTTTTGCAAAGTTCAGTGGAGTCACCACACAGAAGATGAGGCCACCTGGGAGCGAGAGGAAGATCTACGGAAAAACCACTCCCACCTGTTTTCTAGCCAACCCGAATCTCGAGGGCGAGATTCATCTTAAGGGGGGTAGGTTTGTAACATCCCAAATTTTCAATTTGGAATGTTATACATAGATCATCATTTGCATATCATGTTTTATTGCATTTTTGACAAATCCTCGATAAATCCTAAGCAACTCAAGGACCCTCGGAGAGAGTTGGGGATTTTCTCGAATTTTCTTATTTGATTTTTCAAACGAGGATTGGGATTTTAATTATTTTTCTCTCCGGAAAAATATTTCATTTAAAATAAACGAGAGGAGAAAATATGACTTCTCCAAAAACATTGAAATACTGGAGGAAAAATGTTAAAAACATTATTTGGAATTTATTGGATTTTATTTGCAATTTTTATTGCATTTAAAAATATGCATGTTTTCAAAATATTTATTTTTGATTTTAAAAATGTTCACCCTATTCTAGATTTTCTAACTAGACGGGAAAATTTATTTCGTATTTTTTCGATTTTTATTTATTTTTCTATGCAATATTTTCCGCGGAACAATTTTAAAAAAAAATACGCGCTTGCCGACTGGGCCGAGGCCCAGCCGAAGCCAGGCCGGCCCGCCCGCGCTCTCCTTCTTCCCCACGCCGCCGGAGTCCGCCGGGAGCACGAAGCCGCCGCCGCCTCGGGCTTTGCCCCTCCCCCAAGCCCTCTAGCCCCCCTACCTATATATAGCACCCCCCCTCCGTTTTCGCCGCCACCATCGCCGGAGAAGCCGCCGCCGCCGCCCCGCATCTAGTCGCCGCCGCCGCCCGCCGTTCGCCTCGCCCCTCGCCGCCGGGGAGCGCCGGAGCCCGCCCCTCGCCCGCCGGAGCCGCCGCCCGAGCCCCGCAGCCCCCGCCGCCGACCCCGCCCACCGGAGCCCTCGCCGGAGCGAGCCCCGTCGAGGTACTGCCGTTCGTGTTGACCGGTTTTTCTGAAAGAAAAAAACCTTTTGTTTAAAAAAAACCTAGATCGGTTTTTTTCGGTTTTCTTATTTTACGAGCGTTCACCGAACCGTTCATTTTAACGAACGCGTTCGTCAGTTTTTTCTCTGTTAACGAGCGTCCGTTATTTAACCGTTCGTCCGTTTTTCTTTTTCGTCGGATTTTCTCGTTATTTTCTCAGATTCGATTTCTGATCGAAACTTCGAATCTGTTTAACTTTTCGCTCGTTTATCGGAATCAGGTGATTCAAGCGCCTAGAGTTTCGTCTCGAAATTATCTTTCCGTTTAACCTACTCAAACAAGTTTTTGCTATAGTAAAATTTGACCTAGATCCAGATTAGCAAACAAAGTTTCTTTCTTTCGCCGTTTGACTTTCGTTGCTTCTTTCGAGTTGATTCTTTTTGCAAACCGGAGTTCTTAAGTTGAACTTTCTGGTTGGATCTTTCTTTCGAGTTTTACCTGTGCATTAGATGAGTACTGATTGTATGCTTGTTTGTTTGCGATAGAGTACCCGGAGTGTGCCGCTTGTTACTTCGACTCGCTAGGTTTTGCGGATCATCAGCAAGGCAAGTAACACTTTGATCATACCCCGTTCATACCCAGTTTTATTGCATTAGATCTATTTCCTCAAACACATTGCATGATTAGGATCTAATTAAACTGTGGGTATTGGGAAGTAGTTGAGGTAGTACCTATTACCTGTTTCTTATCAAACCCTTGGGAGTTACTTCTACGTTGCTTTTATTATTGCCATGCTATGCTCGTAGACGTGGATT
Organism: Triticum aestivum; assembly: GCF_018294505.1. NCBI lineage: Eukaryota > Viridiplantae > Streptophyta > Magnoliopsida > Poales > Poaceae > Triticum > Triticum aestivum. The sequence goes on along the minus strand of NC_057814.1, from coordinate 278,528,122 downwards.
GGGTTTGAGAGATATTCATGACAGATGTGAGTGTTTAATAATGGTTCAACTTAAGGTGGCAACTAAAACTCACATCTGGGTGGATTGAGGCACCTGGAGAACCCAGTGTTGTCTGTATGTATAAGGTCCGCCACCCAGGCTCAAAGGGATCATAAGATTATTCATGCTAGAAACTTCCGTGTGCAGCCGCAAGCTATTATGGGCTCTAGCATAGCTGAGTAGGTTACAGGATCTCTTGAAGAGGTGGACTAGCAGATGTAGGGGAAAGTAGGTGTACCGGTCCATCCAGAGTAGAGAGTGACTGTTTCTGAAAGACTGTGTCTCGGTCATCCGTTTCTCAAACATCATGCAGTGCGAGAATCAAGCGGAGGCGATCGAGTCTTGTGGGGAAAAGTGCACAAACCTCTGCAGAGTGTACAAACTGATCATGATTAGCCGTGTCCCCGGTTATGGACAACTTGAGTATCTAGTACCTGGATTATCATTTGAATCTCATCACCGTGATACTTATAATTAATTTTGTTGGGTTAATGATGTTACTTAATTGGGATTGAGTTGGAGGTACCTTCTCAATGTTTCAACCACCATGATAGTTAAATAAAATTTATTCCTTTGCAGTAGGATAAAATTGGCTTTTCGCAAAAACTGTAACCATAGAGCTTTCCACCAGCCATATATGCATATAGTATAGCATTATCATTGTTCATTGCTCTCTATGTGTTGCTTTGCCAGCATATTCTATGTGCTGACCCGTTTTCGGGCTGCAACGTTTCATGTTGCAGACTTTTTAGACGACGAGTAAGGTGCCTTAGGTCGTGGTCTTATACTCAGTGATGCCGCTGGAGTTGATGGACTCACTTATCTTCCAAGTCTTCCGCTGTTATCGTTTTTAGATGGCCTTAAGCCATGTTTATCATACTTAATCTCTTCGGAGATATTCGATGTAATAAGTGTGTGATTGCTACTCTGTTATAAATCCTCCATTTGTACTGTGCGTGTCAGCATTACTGATCAAGGGATGACACTGGTGCACAGCAGCACAAGCCATTTGAGGTCTGGTCGCTACACTCCTGCCTGCATCTACTACTATTACTCCACTCATTGACCGCTATCCAACATGCATCTAGAGTATTAAGTTCATAAGAACGGAGTAACGCCTTAATTAAGATGACATGATGTAGAGGGATAAACTCAAGCAATACTATGTAAACCCCATATTTTTATCCTTGATGGCAACAATAAAATACATGCCTTGCTACCCCTACTATGTCACTGGGTGAGGACACCGCAAGATTGAACCCAAAACTAAGCACCTCTCCCATTGCAAGAAAAACCAGTCTAGTTGGCAAAACCAAACTGATAGTTCGAAGAGAAATACAAAGATATCTTAATAATGCATAAAAGAGTTCAGAGAAGACTCAAATAATATTCATAGATAATCTAATCATAAATCCACAATTCATCAGATCTCAACAAACGCACCGCAAAAGAGTATTACATCGGATAGAACTCCAAGAACATCGAGGAGAACATTGTATTGAAGATCATAGAGAGAGAAGAAGCCATCTAGCTACTAGCTATGGACCTGTAGGTCTGTGGTAAACTACTCACGCCTCATCAGAAGGGCAGCAAGTTTGATGTAGAGGCCCTCCGCGATCGAATCCCCCTCCGGCAGAGTGCCGAAAAAGGCCCCAAGATGGGATCTCAGGGAATAGAGGCTTGCATTGGTGGAAAAGTATTTTGGTGGACGCTTCTGATGTCTGGGGAATATTTTAGAATATATAGAAGTGGAACTAGGGTTTGAGGACCTCCAACGCGCACCTGTTAGTGGCGCACCTGTTTTGGCCATTAATAGCGCACTACAGGTGCGCCACTATCATCACGCCATTAGTAACTAATACTAATGGCGCACCCCTGGTGCGCCATTAGTATACCAGACAGTAGTGGCGCACCAGGCAGTGCGCCATTAGTATGTCCCCTGGTGCGCCATTAGTATGCCTCCCAGGGGGGCCATATTTACCTTGTGCTCTATGTTACTAATGGTGCACTAACAGATAATGCGCCACTAGTATTTTTTACAGCAGTGTGCCACTAATGTGCTGTATGGTGCGCCACTAGTATGAATATTAGGAATTATTATTTTTTCTTTTCTGATATTTGCACAGGTTACAAAATATATTACTGCACAGAATATAGACAGCAAAACATATAAACAGCAGATTCATCGAATACAATAGAAGATTAGCCTCCGAATATAATTCATCATATTTTTTTGACACTGAAACAGTAGGAGAGCCTCCTACTGTGTAATTAAATTAATAGAATGGGGTGAGGTTACATATGGATCTATACATGTCTTCCCCTTTGGGGAATGGGGTGAGGTTACAATTCATCATATTAGCTAGTCTCTGAATTCAAAATACCGAACAAAGTTAGAACATTACAAATCTCGAGACCGCGAGTAGCGAGTTTGTCTTCACATTACAAGTCGATATCGATCATCTAAACTACCATCACATAGAAGAGAGCTACGGTCATCACGATGAGCATCATCGCGATGAAACTGGTCTTCATCCGGTTCCTCCTCTGCTCCCTCCTCTCTGCCGCTAGATAGCGCGCGTATCTAGCTTCCGCCTCCGCCCTAGTGGTGTACCCTTTGTAACTGTTACCGCTGAAACGGTGAACCTGTCTCCGACACTCCTCCCAGTCGTCATAGACTCCAGGAACCTTACCCTTGTACACGACATACGACGGCATCTCTATGCACTAGCCAAACAAAACATTAGTAGCAATTCACAGACAATACATAAGCAACATATAAGTATGCAACAAAAGGATCGGAAGAGAAAAGCAAGACATTAATAGCACGATTCATGGTCCTACTAATAAATAGCATCGATTACATATAAGTTGAGCGACTGTCCAAACCAAAGAGACATACAAGTTCATTAAAGTTTAATTACAACATGAGCTAATCGATATTTCAGAACTACATAACATCACTACTTTCGACTAGACTCAGGGACCGGAGCGTGGATGAAGCCGCCGTCTGTCGTGATGGTCATGAAATCGCAGGCGTTGTCAGCCACCATTTGTAGCATTGTTTCTATCTCACTGTTGGACGGTTGATATCTGAGGTAGAACTGCCCCGACGTAAGAAGGACATCTTGATGGATGATTTCCGCAAACTCCGACTGGATGCGAAAGAATTCTTGTTTGATGTCCTCGTCATGGATTGCTGACAAGCGTGCGGCCCAATCTTTGACATCATTTGGTAGCAGAAGGTGATTATGGTCCCGTACGATCGCTCGCATGTGATGGAGGGCGTAGTAGGCATCCTTCTGACCGCCAGGCGACTGCTTGACGCAGGGGAATGTCGTATTGTGGGTGAACACGTGCTTGCCGTACCTACGAACTGGCCTGCTGAAGGTGCCTCCAGATCTGGCGTAGCCGGGGAGAACATCATCAAGAACTTTCTTGATATTTGTGTAGTCTTTCTATGACTGACGGTCCAAGTCGAAATACGTGGCCATGGAATATTTCGGGCTTAAGAGGATGAGTGTGCAATGTGTGTCACTGCACAAAACACGGAATGTTAGAAAAAAAGAACGATCGAAATCTAAGAAATCATATGTTACGGGGCGGTGAGGGGATGACTTACTCGGGAAAGTAAGGCACGAGGAAGTTATCCTTATCCGGGTTTGCCAGAATGACGCCTTCGAGGTATGAACTCGCGACTTGCCGGTCCCCAGCGCTGCCCAAGATCTTGGCATGCATGTAGAAGGGGTCGACTATCACGATGTCCGGGGTCTTGTCTCTAATGATCCGCATCTCCATACTCAGCGAAAATAGCCGAACGAAGGTGTAGTGCAGCGGATGAAGGTTAAACATATCGAAGATGTCATCAAACCGCAGGACGATCGTACCCCCGATGGCGTTATCCACAAAGCCCTTGCCCTCTGGCACCTTGGCCATGAAAACCGGGTATGCCACATCATTCTCGGAGAGACGCCGCTTCTCCAAAGAAAGAACACTGTCATGCAGACTCCGCATAGCACCGGTTGCAGCATTGAGCAGATTAGTCGGTAGCATCGGCCTACCCGCCACATGCACCCTCCTCGAGATATCCTTAGGTGAAGGTGGACCGTCCTGAGCACGGATCGTACTCGGTGCCGGCTGGCTCGCACCCTTGTTAGTCTTTCTTTTCCGTCCCTTCTTCTTCTGCTGTAATGGGATCGAGTTCTGCTCAGAGACCGCCTTCTTGAGTGTGTTGGGGCTGATAATATTTCGCACCTCGGTTATCTGAGGCTCGGTGAAGGCGGCAGCTGGAGGCGTCTCCTGAGAACTGAACGCCAGACGACGCCTGTTGCAATTGGGTTTCTCCACGGTACCAGTTAGATCGCGATCGTCTTTTGCAGTGTTGGGTTCTTGAGAAGGAGGCCCCAAGAATACGTCATCGTACCCATGTTCGTTGAAGTACTTATCGACGTTGGTAAATGTACCATCGTCGTCGTCCGGATCCTGTGCCATATGCACGTCCGGCATGTCCGGTAGCGTTGGCGGGGTCTTGCCATGGCTTGGCGCCAGCACGACTGGCGGTGTTGTCTGTGGGGTGGTGTCCCCCGCCCCCAAACGAATCTGGCTCTTCGGCCAAAGCATGGGCCAGCTTATGCGGGCGCTGAGGATCATCACATCATCTTCGTCGGCCCCATGGGGTCGATACGGAGGTAACATGTCGTCGAAGCCAGGCAGCACCCGAACCAGTTGAACCCTATAAACGGTGGGTGGCATCGGATTACCGTGGAACACGCGGCTGCCCGGTTGAACGATTCTGCCCTTGGCGACATCGACCAACTCATCGTTCACGAAGTGCAGGAGAGTGCACGAAATGTCGGCGGCGCCCTGCAAAAACATGTAGGGCATCAGGGATGCCCAGTCAAAGGCAAGGAGATGAAGTCATCGGCCGAGAGGCTTAATTAGTTACCGTGATGGCGTCGAGCTCGGCTAATGTCGAGGCATCGCCAACGGCGGGCGTGCAATTGACGGAGGGGCCGCTTGCTGCCAAGGTGCCGGCCGGCGTATTCTTCCCACACCCGGGTGCATTAAGCTGCAATGCCGGCGCCGCCGCGGGAGACACCAATGCCGCCTCCGCCGGAGACACCAATGGCGCCGCCGGCGCATTGCGCCAGTTGCTGCCCGTGAAGCTGGGAATCGGGGGCGGCCCCTGTTGGCCGCCCGCCACCCACGCCTGCAGCCCAGAAACCAAGGTAGGTATAATGGCGGTGATCGTCGCTCCCAGTTGGTATTGCACTTGCTCTTCGACCATCTCCGGAATCCGCGCCACTTGTGCCTTGAGTTGTTCAACCTCAAGCTGCTGGCTTTCTGAGCTGGTCTTTATCTCCTTTCGCCCAGCGGTATAGTAGTCCGACCATTTCGTGGACAAGCCTTTGCCGGCCACACGACCAGCTGACGACGGCTTACTGAGCTTATCCTTGTTTTTCATTTTGTTCAACGCCCTATTTAAAGGGGTGTCAAAAGGGGAGCTCTGAGAGGACCCCGCGCTACTGCTTTCAGTGTCATGCGGAAGGAACGTGAACCATTTAGAAATTTGGCTTCATTAACTAGAATGCAACCATATATGGAGCTAATTACGCGGGGGTGTATTCCTTACCAGAACTTTCTCAAGCGCCTTGGTCTTCGGATCCGTGGTAAGCTCCTTGGTTACCGGGTCAATCTTGTACCAGGCCCTGACATAGTTCCTGGTCTGCTTGTCACGGTATTTCTCGAAGCGGGGCGGTAGGCCTTGCTCGGCACGCTCCGCGTCCTCCTTGTCCCATATAGGTTCCGCCACTCTGTAACCACCGGGACCGAGTCTGTGGACCCCTAAGTTCAAGTCCCGCATATCTTTCCCCCACTGACTTGATTCCTCGGATGCGTTGCTCTCGCACTTGATCTTGAACTCCCGGTAGTCATCTTCGCTGATCGAAGGATTTTTCTTCTTGATCTTCTCATAACTATCACCTTTTTCAATCATGCTCTTCACCGCGCCTCTCCAAGTAGCCAGGGCCTTGGTCATCTTCGTGAGGGCGGCACTGTTCACTTTATTCCCTGAGAGGCGTGTGTTTGCGAAGTCACCGGGGAACTTGTATCGTTCGTGCAGCTTCGTGAAGAGGAGGTTGCGCAAATTCCCTCGGTCACAATGCCTTAGGTTCTCGGTGTTGATCGAGACGGTGCTCCGGAGAATGCACCCGAGCTGTCCCGCGTACCCCTTGACTATTTATTTGGGCGCCGTTGGATGCCCCTCGAAGGACACTTCAGTAAATTCCTCCTTGACGGTGCCGAGCACGTTCGGGCGCCGGTCCTTCCGTTGCCTCTTCGGTTGGGTGCCATCTGTGCGTGCGCCGCCATCATCAGTGGTGGCATCCTCGGCGGCATACGTGCATGCTATGGGAATCACAAACTTTAACACAAGTATTTCTACCAATCCACAATTACTCACTAGCATGACTCTAATATCACCATCTTTATATCTCAAAACAATATGCAAGGAATCAAACTTCTCATATTATTCAATGCTCTTATATGAAACTTTTTATTATATCCCTCTTGGATGCCCATCATATTAGGACTAAATTCATAACCTAAGCAAATTACCATTCCATTTAAAGACTCCCAAAATAATATAAGTGAAGTATGAGAGTTCAAAATTTTCTATAAATAAAGCCACCGTCGTGCTCTAAAAAGATATAAGTGAAGCACTAGAGCAAACTGCCTAGCTCAAAAGATATAAGTGAAGCACATAGAGTATTCAAATAAATTCACGATTAAAGTGTGTCCCTCTCAAAAGGTGTGTACAACAAGGATGATCTTGTCAAGCTAAAAAGCAAAGACTCATATCATACAAGATGCTCCAAGCAAAACACATATGATGTGGTGAATAAAAATATAGACTCGGGTAAATTTATCGATGGATTGAAGACGAAAGAGGGGATGCCATCCGGGGCATCCCCAAGCTTAGATGCTTGGTTTTTCTTGAATATTACCTTGGGTGCCTTGGTCATCCCCAAGCTTAGGCTCTTGCCACTCCTTATTCCATAGTCCATCAAATCTTTACCCAAAACCTGAAAACTTCACAACACAGAACTCAACAGAAAACTCGTGAGATCCGTTACTATAATAAAATATATCACCACTTTAGGTACTGTTGTGAACTCATTATAAATTTATATTGGTGTTATATCTACTGTATTCCAACTTTTCCATGGTTCATACCCCCCAATACTACCCATAGATTCATCAAAATAAGCAAACAACACATAGAAAACAGAATCTGTCAAAAATAGAACAGCCTGTAGTAATCTGGAAACTTCGTATACTTCTCTAACTCCAAAAATTCTGAAAAAAATAGGAAACCGGAGGCAATTCATGTATCAATCATGTGTAAAAACTTCATAATTTTTCCACGCTCCAGTGAATTCAAATAATTCTGTTACTGGACGCAAAAGTTTCTGTTTTTCAGCAAAACCAAATCAACGATATACCAAAGTATCCCAAAGGTCTTACTTGGCTCAAACACTAATTAAAACACCAAAACGCAATTAATACAGAGGTAATAATGTGTATTTATTGAAGAACAGACCCAAAAATAAAAAACATAAAAATAAAATTGGGTTGCCTCCCAACAAGCGCTATTGTTTAACGCCCCTAGTTAGGCATAAAACATAGATCTAGGTATTGTCATCTTTGGTATATAATTCTTTCCTAGTTAAATCTTCCAAAACTTTTCTTAACAAGTCTCTTTTTTCTTTCCTTTCCCTTCTAGTGGGTGAACTCAAATCATGAAAAGGGCTTTGATTGGTGATTTTAACATTCATAATTCCATACTCGGGATCATCACCATAAATGTCCTCATATAAAATACGAATCTCATTTTTAACGGGTTCCCTGGACATTTGCTCCATCCACTCATCATTAAATCCTACATAAATTCCCTTAGTTACCCAATAAAATTTATCATAAGTATCAAGGTAAAGGGCTTGGGAAATTTCGGCATAGGGAACTCTTTCTCCTAAGATTGTTATAATCTCTTTATTCTAGACTACGCAAAGTTTCTTTATCATTGAGAACTTCTTCAACTGGAGGATGCTTGATATTTTTATTATAGAAAACAAAAATTTCCCTAGCTTCTTTTATTATGAAGTCAAATTCTCGCATAAGAATGGTAGTTGCAATATTTTTAGCCTTAGGATGGAGTATATTGGGAAGTTCATAAAATATCTTTTGTAAAGCGGGATGAATGTGCACAAATTTTCTTTCTAGTTTAATGACAAGCATGGAAATAGCATCCGCATAGCAATTTGTATCAAGAAGAATAGATCCCTTATTAATTGGCAAAGCTCCTGTACAATCAAAGAATTCTTGAATAACACTTTTCCAATAATATTACCGTCCCCCACATGAAAAGTTTTTTCCTTAAGATTACGATCTAAAGAACATGATCCAAGTTTTTCCTCAATATTACTATTAGCAAGATCCTCAAAAATTTCAACGATAACCTCCTCAGATTTAGACATGATGGCAAGGAACCAATCTAGCACACAAGAAAAAGAAAAGCAAATGAAAAGACGAATGAAAGAAGGGCGATTAAAAAGGCAAATGTTTTTGTATTTCTCTGAAAAAGTTTTAGAAATGGGGGAGAGGAAAACGAGGGGCAAATGGCAAATAATGTAAGTGCAAGAGATGAGAGTTTATGATGGGTACTTGGTAGGCTTGATGTAGAACCTCCCCGGCAACGGCACCAGAAATTCTTCCTTCTACTTCTTGAGCTTGCGTTGATTTTTCCATTGAAGAGGAAAGGGTGATGCAGCAAAGTAGAGATAAGTATTTCCCTCAGTTAAGAAGCAAGGTATCAATCAATTAGAAGGCACAAGCAAGTCTCCACTTTATGCACCTGCACAAACTAACAAACACTTGCACACAACGCGAAAAAGGGGTTGTCAATCCCTTCACGGTCAAGAACAAGAGTGAGATCTAATAGAGATAGGTATAAAAGATAAATAAAAGAGCAAACTAAAGTAAGTATAAATAAATTGCAGCAAGGTATTTTTGGGTTTTTTGGTTTATAGGTCTAAAAATATATGATGGAAAATAGACCCAGGAGCCATAGATTTCACTAGAGGCTTCTCTCTTGAAAGAAAACATATGGTGGGTAAACAAATTACTGTTGAGCAATTGATAGAAAAGCGCAAAGTTATGAAGATATCTCAGGCAATGATCATGAATATAGGCATCACATCCGTGACAAATAGACAAACTCCTGCCTGCATCTACTACTATTACTCCACTCATTGACCGCTATCCAACATGCATCTAGAGTATTAAGTTCATAAGAACGGAGTAACGCCTTAATTAAGATGACATGATGTAGAGGGATAAACTCAAGCAATATGATGTAAACCCCATCTTTTTATCCTTGATGGCAACAATAAAATACATGCCTCGCTACCCCTACTATGTCACTGGGTGAGGACACCGCAAGATTGAACCCAAAACTAAGCACCTCTCCCATTGCAAGAAAAACCAGTCTAGTTGGCAAAACCAAACTGATAGTTCGAAGAGAAATACAAAGATATCTTAATAATGCATAAAAGAGTTCAGAGTGGACTCAAATAATATTCATAGATAATCTAATCATAAATCCACAATTCATCGGATCTCAACAAACGCACCGCAAAAGAGTATTACATCGGATAGAACTCCAAGAACATCAAGGAGAACATTGTATTGAAGATCATAGAGAGAGAAGAAGCCATCTAGCTACTAGCTATGGACATGTAGGTCTGTGGTAAACTACTCACGCCTCATCAGAATGGCAGCAAGGTTGATGTAGAGGCCCTCCGCGATCGAATCCCCCTCCGGCAGAGTGCCGAAAAAGGCCCCAAGATGGGATCTCAGGGAATAGAGGCTTGCATCGGTGGAAAAGTATTTTGGTGGACGCTTCTGATGTCTGGGGAATATTTTAGAATATATAGAAGTGGAACTAGGGTTCGAGGACCTCCAAGGCGCACCTGTTAGTGGCGCACCTGTTTTGGCCATTAATAGCGCACTACAGGTGCGCCACTATCATCACGCCATTTGTATACCAGATAGTAGTGGCGCACCAGGCAGTGCGCCATTAGTATGTCCCCTGGTGCGCCATTAGTATGCCTCCCAGGGGGCCATATTTACGTTGTGCTCTGTGTTAATAATGGTGCACTAACAGATAATGCGCCACTAGTATTTTTTACAGCGGTGTGCCACTAATGTGCTGTATGGTGCGCCACTAGTATGAATATTAGGAATTATTATTTTTTTTCTTTTTTGATATTTGCACAGGTTACAAAATATATTACTGCACAGAATATAGACAGCAAAACATATAAACAGCCGATTCATTGAATACAATAGAAGATTAGCCTCCGAATATAATTCATCATATTTTTTTGACACTGAAACAGTAGGAGAGCCTCCTACTGTGTAATTAAATTAATAGAATGGGGTGAGGTTACATATGGATCTGTACATGTCTTCCCCTTTGGGGAATGGGGTGAGGTTACAATTCATCATATTAGCTAGTCTCTGAATTCAAAATACCGAACAAAGTTAGAACATTACAAATCTCGAGACCGCGAGTAGCGAGTCTGTCTTCACATTACAAGTCGATATCGATCATCTAAACTACCATCACATAGAAGAGAGCTACGGTCATCACGATGAGCATCATCGCGATGAAACTGGTCTTCATCCGGTTCCTCCTCTGCTCCCTCCTCTCTGCCGCTAGATAGCGCGCGTATCTAGCTTCCGCCTCCGCCCTAGTGGTGTACCCTTTGTAACTGTTACCGCTGAAACGGTGAACCTGTCTCCGACACTCCTCCCAGTCGTCATAGACTCCAGGAACCTTACCCTTGTACACGACATACGACGGCATCTCTATGCACTAGCCAAACAAAACATTAGTAGCAATTCACAGACAATACATAAGCAATATATAAGTATGCAACAAAAGGATCGGAAGAGAAAAGCAAGACATTAATAGCACGATTCATGGTCCTACTAATAAATAGCATCGATTACATATAAGTTGAGCGACTGTCCAAACCAAAGAGACATACAAGTTCATTAAAGTTTAATTACAACATGAGCTAATCGATATTTCAGAACTACATAACATCACTACTTTCGACTAGACTCAGGGACCGGAGCGTGGATGAAGCCGCCGTCTGTCGTGATGGTCATGCAATCGCAGGCGTTGTCAGCCTCCATTTGTAGCATTGTTTCTATCTCACTGTTGGACGGTTGATATCTGAGGTAGAACTGCCCCGAGGTAAGAAGGACATCTTGATGGATGATTTCCGCAAACTCCGACTGGATGCAAAAGAATTCTTGTTTGATGTCCTCGTCCTGGATTGCCGACAAGCGTGCGGCCCAATCTTTGACATCATTTGGTAGCAGAAGGTGATTATGGTCCCGTACGATCGCTCGCATGTGATGGAGGGCGTAGTAGGCATCCTGCTAACCGCCAGGTGGCTGCTTGATGCAGGGGAACGTCGTATTGTGGGTGAACACGTGCTTGCCGTGCCTACGAACTGGCCTGCTGAAGGTGCCTCCAGATCTGGCATAGCCGGGGAGAACATCATCAAGAACTTTCTTGATATTTGTGTAGTCTTTCTTCGACTGACGGTCCGAGTTGAAATACGTGGCCATGGAATATTTCGGGCTTAAGAGGATGAGTGTGCAATGTGTGTCACTGCACAAAACACGGAGTGTTAGAAAAAAAGAACGATCGAAATCTAAGAAATCATATGATACGGGGCGGTGAGGGGATGACTTACTCGGGAAAGTAAGGCACGAGGAAGTTATCCTTATCTGGGTTTGCCAGAATGATGCCTTCGAGGTATGAACTCGCGACTTGCCGGTCCCCAGCTCTGCCCAAGATCTTGGCACGCATGTAGAAGGGGTCGACTATCACGATGTCCGGGGTCTTGTCTCTAATGATCCGCATCTCCATACTCAGCGAAAATAGCCGAACGAAGGTGTAGTGCAGCGGATGAAGGTTAAACATATCGAAGAAGTCATCAAACCGCAGGACGATCGTACCCCCGATGGCGTTATCCACAAAGCCCTTGCCCTCTGGCACCTTGGCCATGAAAACCGGGTATGCCACATCATTCTCGGAGAGACGCCGCTTCTCCAAAGAAAGAACACTATCATGCAGACTCCGCATAGCACTGGTTGCAGCATTGAGCAGATTAGTCGGTAGCATCGGCCTACCCGCCACATGCACCCTCCTCGAGATATCCTTAGGTGAAGGTGGACCGTCCTGAGCACGGATCGTACTCGGTGCCGGCTGGCTCGCACCCTTGTTAGTCTTTCTTTTCCGTCCCTTCTTCTTCTGCTGTAATGGGATCGAGTTCTGCTCAGAGACCGCCTTCTTGAGTGTGTTGGGGCTGATAATATTTTGCACCTCGGTTATCTGAGGCTCGGTGAAGGCGGCAGCTGGAGGCGTCTCCTGAGAACTGAACGCCAGACGACGCCTGTTGCAATTGGGTTTCTCCACGGTACCAGTTAGATCGCGATCGTCTTTTGCAGTGTTGGGTTCTTGAGAAGGAGGCCCCAAGAATACGTCATCGTACCCATGCTCGTTGAAGTACTTATCGACGTTGGTAAATGTACCGTCGTCGTCCGGATCCTGTGCCATATGCATGTCCGGCATCTCCGGTAGCGTTGGCGGGGTCTTGCCATGGCTTGGCGCCAGCACAACTGGCGGTGTTGTCTGTGGGGTGGTGTCCCCCGCCCCCAAACGAATCTGGCTCTTCGGCCAAAGCATGGGCCAGCTTATGCAGGCGCTGAGGATCATCACATCATCTTCGTCGGCCCCATGGGGTCGATACGGAGGTAACATGTCGTCGAAGCCCGGCAGCACCCGAACTAGTTGAACCCTATAAACGGTGGGTGGCATCGGATTACCGTGGAACACGCGGCTGCCCGGTTGAACGATTCTGCCATTGGCGACATCGACCAACTCATCGTTCACGGAGTGCAGGAGAGTGCACGAAACGTCGGCGGCGCCCTACGTAAACATGTAGGGCGTCAGGGATGCCTAGTCAAAGGCAAGGAGATGAAGTCATCGGCTGAGAGGCTTAATTAGTTACCGTGATGGCGTCGAGCTCGGCTAATGTCGAGGCATCGCCAACGGCGGGCGTGCAATTGATAGAGGGGCCGCTTGCTGCCAAGGTGCCGGCCGGCGTATTCTTCCCACACCCGGGTGCATTAAGCTGCAATGCCGGCGCCGCCGCGGGAGACACCAATGCCGCCTCCGCCGGAGACACCAATGGTGCCGCCGCGGGAGACACCAATGCCGCCTCCGCCGGAGACACCAATGGCGCCGCCGGCGCATTGCGCCAGTTGCTGCCCGTGAAGCTGGGAATCGGGGGCGGCCCCTGTTGGCCGCCCGCCACCCACGCCTGCAGCCCAGAAACCAAGGTAGGTATAATGGCGGTGATCGTCGCTCCTAGTTGGTATTGCACTTGCTCTTCGACCATCTCCGGAATCCGCGCCACTTGTGCCTTGAGTTGTTCAACCTCACGCTGCTGGCTTTCCGAGCTGGTCTTTCTCTCCTTTCGCCCAGCGGTATAGTAGTCCGACCATTTCGTGGACAAGCCTTTGCCGGCCACACGACCAGCTGACGACGGCTTACTGAGCTTATCCTTGTTTTTCATTTTGTTCAACGCCCTATTTAAAGGGGTGTCAAAAGGGGAGCTCTGAGATGACCCCGCGCTACTGCTTTCAGTGTCATGCGGAAGGAACGTGAACCATTTAGAAATTTGGCTTCATTAACTAGAATGCAACCATATATGGAGCTAATTACGCAGGGGTGTATTCCTTACCAGAACTTTCTCAAGCGCCTTGGTCTTCGGATCCGTGGTAAGCTCCTTGGTTACCGGGTCAATCTTGTACCAGGCCCTGACATAGTTCCTGGTCTGCTTGTCACGGTATTTCTCGAAGCGGGGCGGTAGGCCTTGCTCGGCACGCTCCGCGTCCTCCTTGTCCCATATAGGTTCCGCCACTCTGTAACCGCCGGGACCGAGTCTGTGGACCCCTAAGTTCAAGTCCCGCATATCTTTCCCCCACTGACTTGATTCCTCGGATGCGTTGCTCTCGCACTTGATCTTGAACTCCCGGTAGTCATCTTCGTTGATCAAAGGATTTTTCTTCTTGATCTTCTCATAACTATCACCTTTTTCAATCATGCTCTTCACCGCGCCTCTCCAAGTAGCCAGGGCCTTGGTCATCTTCGTGAGGGCGGCACTATTCACTTTATTCCCTGAGAGGCGTGTGTTTGCGAAGTCACCGGGGAACTTGTATCGTTCGTGCAGCTTCGTGAAGAGGAGGTTGCGCAAATTCCCTCGGTCACGATGCCTTAGGTTCTCGGTGTTGATCGAGACGGTGCTCCGGAGAATGCACCCGAGCTGTCCCGCGTACCCCTTGACTATTTCTTTTGGCGCCGTTGGATGCCCCTCGGAGGACACTTCAGTAAATTCCTCCTTGATGGTGTCGAGCACATTCGGGCGCCGGTCCTTCCGTTGCCTCTTCGGTTGGGTGCCATCTGTGCGTGCGCCGCCATCATCAGTGGTGGCATCCTCGGCGGCACCATCAGTGGTGTCATCCCCGACGCCACTAGGGGTTGTGTAGTGGGGATCGGTGTCTTCCGCGGCATCCTCATAGCGGTGAGGTTCTTCCTCCATCTCCTGGGACAGCTCCTAGAATGCCTTGCCCGAACCGCCGGCCTCATTGTTGTGGGCCATGTTTCGCTCTAAATAGGAAAAAAAATTGGTCAAAAAGTTGGTTATTGTCAAGGAACAAGATCATGGTCTCATCATTTAGGGTTTGTCGACACCGAGGCATCCTAAAAGCTAAGCTTTTATCATTTAGGGTTTGTCGACGCCGAGGCACCCTAAAAGCCTAAGCTTTCATCATTTAGGTTTTTATCAACACCGAGGCACCCTAAAAGCCAAGGTTTTATCATTTAGGGTTTGTCGACGCTGAGGCCCAAGCATAACACAAGAGGCGGTTGATCCTACTTAATTAAGTACTAAGATACCCCGGCCCATGCATTAGTCGCAAGTACCCCATATGTCCTATTTTTAGCAAAGTCATGCTAAAATTCACGGAAAATTTCAGCATGACCTTTGCTGAAAATAGGACATATGGAGTACCCGAATTTGCCGGAATGGAAGTTAATGGACATTCCGGCAAACTCAAGGGCCTCTCGGGGTACCTGCAAAATCATCACGACATGATGGTCGGAGACAAAACCCAACAAACTAGCACCACAATGTGCCTCTACTTTCATATGGATGAAAAGGCCACAGACCATATGGTCCTCTGCTTTCATATGGAAAAAAATCAGCTCAACTTATGTGAGCTTCCATTCCAGATCTAATAGGTCACCCAACAAAAAATCATCAATAGTTTAGCAAGTCTGTACCCTCAAGAATGAACATATAGCAATATCTGTTGTCCCCCCATAACATACGGAAATCAAAATCAGCTCAACTTAGATGAAAATTGCCTTTGTTGCATGGAATAGAACATAACGTAAGGAGGTGTTGCAACAACGTATATACTTTATCACATTATAAGTCCTCACACCATCAACTATGACAAAATCTGAGAGTATAAGTCTGGTTACATTCACCCAAGTCCAAACATAAAATTCTGTCCAACATAGTACAGCCCACTTTGATAATTTCATAGGATTTAATATACCGAACGAAACCTGACAAGTGATATGTGTTTTAAGCATCTACAGAACAGCCTCTAAAATTTTCATGTTGTAACTTTATTTTAATACCACCTCTAACAGGGCCTAATCTCCCATATCAAAATACTGTACCCAGGAACATATATTTCAGGACAGCAAACTAAACTGATAGCTTCTCTCAAACCGTACATCCAAACGACACAAATAAATACTCTAAAGAAACCTTGAAACTTTATCTAAAACTTATGTAAAGGGGACAACTCAAAATTCTGAGCCTAGCTAACTCATTTTTCAGATATAAGCTTGCTGTCCAGATTTGACAGTGCAGTTTTTAACCGAACCAAGTTCAGTTTACAGCCAGAGTCACCCCACGATCCAGATTTTCTCTAAAAGGCAACCAACATCTCGCAATATTTCTCATGAATGGGTTATCATCCGTAACTAATTTGATTAAACAAAGGGTCTAGAATGACAAAGATTCTGGAGTTATGCTCACAACAGAAATATATGCGCAGGTGTGCAATGACAAAATTCTGGAGTTATGCTATGCAATCTAGAATGTAGTCTAAGGGGAACTGACTAGCAGCAGCTCATCTAGAACACATGTGAGTACTTTAATGGAAATAGCAACATCAGGAAAGAAAAGAAGGAACATTGTCCCACAGTAGCAACAGGGCGATACGGCTGGGCGCAGCCCGAGCGTAGTGGAGGCGCGGTCGCGGTGCGGTGAGCGCGCCTGGGCGGGGCCAGGGCGCGGCCAGGGGCCGAGGGGAGCACGGCCATGGGGGGTGGCAACCAGGAGCTGGGGCGCGGTGGTGCGACAGTCTACGGCGACAAAATCGAAGGGGGGGAGGAGGAACCGGTGCAGCTCACCGAGAGGAAGATGATGGCGAGCTCGTGCGGGGCCGGGGTTGACGAGGTGACGCAGATCGACGGTGAGGCCGCGGTGGCCGGAGGTGGAAGAAGACCTCGTTCCGCACGATGCAGAGTCGTCGAGCTCGAACGAGTGGCCGTAGATGACGTAGAAGAACACTGCAGAGCTCCTGGACTCCTGGTGGGGTGCGGGGACGATGGTGGTCACGGGGACGATGCGGTGACGGCGACGACCTAGTCGGGTGAAGCAGCGCGAGGGGAGGGGAAGTGGGGAGGTGCTAGGGTTTGCACAGGGGTCTTGCTCGGCCTTATCCAACAGGGGAGCCGAAGCGGGTGTGGAGCTGGCGCGGGGGTCATCGGAGCGGGTGTGGCGAGGGAGGGAAGGGGGATCTGGCGAAGGAGAGGGAAGGGGGATTGGGCGAAGGGGTATCCAGCTAGAGGGGGGAATGTTAGTAATGGCGCACCATCTAGGGGTGCGCCATAAAAACACGGATAGCAATGGCGCACCATCCTCTGGTGCACCATTAGTAACTCTTTTTTTCGATAGCAATGGCGCACCCTCCGTGTGGTGCGCCATTAGTAACTTTTTTTCATTATTTTTTGTTGCATCTAATAATTTGTTTTTTTATCAAATTTGTTATTTTCATGAGGACTAGAACAGAAGATATCATCAAATTTGTTTTTTTTGAAAATATCATCAAATTTGTTTTTTTATTTTTAATCCAAAAATTTGTTATTTAAAAATATCATCAATATTTTTTTTGGATTTTTAGTTGCATTCATTTGTGAATTGGTAAAACATTTATGAATATGAAAAAATATAATCAAATTTGACAAAATATTCTTGAATTCAAAAAGTGCCCATAAAATTTAAAAATATTCATGAGTTTAAAAAATATTAACAAATTCAATATTCATGAGGACTAGAACAGAAGAAATATCATTTCAAAATGTCGAAATACAATCGAGAAATGAAGACTACAATTTAAATACAATCGATCTTAGCTAGCTAGCTATCTTTTCACAATCTTCTTGCCCTTCTTTTTCGCAACTGGAGTTCTTCTGTGGAACGGACGTCTTTTAGATAGGGTGGTCCTGCTTTTTCTTGTGGTGTATGGCACTTCATCGTCATCGTCATGTTCCATCTTCGGGTCGCCGTACTTGTCGAATTCTTGCTCATTGGCGACTCCATCCATTCCGATGATCTTCCTTTTGCCTCTCCTCACGACAACACGACTGGGCTTTGAAGGGTCGGTAATGAAGAAGCATTGGTCCACTTGGGAAGCCAGTACCCATGGCTCATTTTTCGCGGTGACGTTTGCGCCCGCGGTCTTGGATTTGGCTTCGCGTATAACCATGGTGGTGAAATACCGGTCTTCTTTTAGGACGCTCTTGGCCCATCTGACACGGAACATCAGGACCTTCTCTCCAGCGTAGCTCAGCTCCCAGATCTCCTCGATCCTTCCGTAGTATCTATCCTTGTCGTTACCGGTGTAGGATTCCATCGTTACCCCAGAGTTCTGATAACCATCGCTCTTCATGTCCTTGTCCTCGGTGTAGAATGTGTAGCCATTGATATCGTATGCCTCATAGGTCATCAGGTTGTGCTCGGCGCCCTGTGACAAGGCGAATATGAGTTTTTCTTCCGCGGAAGAATCCTCATGTAAAGGGTATGATAGAAGCTTCTCCTTGAACCAACGCGTGAAACATGAGTTGTGCTCTTTGATTATATCTCCGTCCGTCCTCTGTTGGCCTCAGTCATTGTACGTCTTCTCAATAAAGGTTTTGTGCTCTACCACCCAAGGATCGACCACATCTATGTGTTGTAGCGCGACTAGGTTTGCTCTTTCAAGTCGGCGAGTCGACCCTCGAAGTCGACATGCATTTTGCGGCAACCCTCGCGGTGACCCCATCCAGCGAGCCTGCCGAGGTGCCTGTTGGCGGGCAGACCAACGGGGTTCTCGATGCCTAGATAATTCGTGCAGTAGGAGATGCACTCTTCAGTCAGAAAGCCCCTGGCTATGCTTCCCTCTGGACGTGACATATTGCGAACGTATCCTTTGATGACACCATTCATCCTTTCGAACGGCATCATGCTGTGCAGGAACGTCGGCCCGAGTTGGATGATATCCTCCACGATATGGACCAGCAGATGCACCATAACATCGAAGAATGCGGGCGGGAAGTACATCTCAAGCTCGCATAGTATCACCATGATCTCTTCCTGTAGCCTTCTGAGTTGCCTCACGCCAACCGACTTCCGAGAGATGGCGTCGAAAAAGTTGCATAGGCCAAATAGCGTTTCACGGACGTGCGCGTCCATGATCCCATGGATTGCAACTGGAAGTATCTGCGTCATCAGCACATGACATTCGTGAGACTTCATCCCGCTGAACTTCTGCTTCGCTGAGTCTAGGTATCTGCTTATCTTCCCCGCGTAACCGTAAGGAAGTTTTACTCCTACGAAGCAGGTGAAAAACTGGTCGATCTCCTCCTGACTTAGAGTGAAGCACGCGGGAGGGTAGTCATTTCCGATCTTCTTGGCCTTTTTGCCTTTGCAACAACTTTCCGTGTCCTGCTTCGCCTCATCATCATCATCATCATTAGTGTGAAGCTCCTCCCTGATGCCCATTGATTTCAAGTCTGCCCTTGCTTTCGGCCCATCTTTGGTCCTCTCTGGCATGTTGAGCAGTGTACCAAGCAGACTCTTGCACACGTTCTTCGTGATATGCATGACATCAAGGCTGTGAGGCACACGGTGGATCTTCCAGTAAGGCAAGTCCCAGAAAACAGACCTCGTTTTCCATACCTTCAGCAGCGGCTCTGGCGCCTTTTGCTTCTTTCCCGGCTCTGGCGCCTTTTGCTTCTTTCCCGGCAGTGGGCAATCTTTCCAATTTTTCAACAGCTCATCTATTTCCTCGCCGCTCCTCATACGCGGGCGTCTTCGGGGTTCGGTTTCACCATCGAACAGATCCTTGCGTTTTCTCCATGGGTCATCGTCGCGAAGCCACCTTCGATGTCCCATGAACACGGTTTTCGAAGACCCAGGATCTCTATCTAGCTGGCGATACGTTGTGTCATCCATGCACCTGACGCATCCAGAAAATCTGTGGACCGCCTGCCCCGCGATATATCCGTAACCGAGATAGTCGTGCACCGTCGTGAGCAGTGCGGCTCTCATAGGGAAATATTCTTTCTCTGCGGCGTCCCACGTATTGGCTGGCGTTTTCCACAGCATGTCTAGCTCCTCTTTCAGCAGCCCCAGATACAGATTGATGTCGTTCCCTGGTTGTTTCGGCCCTTCAATTAGCATACTCATGTGAATGTACTTCCTCTTCATGCACAACCAGGGGGAAGGTTGTACATCCACACAAACACAGGCCAGGTGCTATGTGTGCTTCTCTGGCTGCCAAACGGATTGACTCCATCGGTGCTTGCACCCAGCATGATGTTCCTTGGATCGTTCCCAAATTCTGGGTGTTCGAAGTTCAACGCTTGCCACTGGCTCGCATCCTTAGGGTGACTCGGCATCTTGTCTTTTTTATTTATCTCCGGATCATTTCCGTCATCTTCTCGCTTCTTCTCCTCCCTATCCGCGTGCCAACGCAGGAGCTTTGCTAGCTTAGGGTCCGCGAAATACCGCTGCAGACGAGGAGTGATCGGAAAGTACCACACCACTTTTCGAGGAGCTTTCTTCCTCTTCTTGTATCGAGTGACGTCGCACACCGGACATATGGTAGACTCCGCGTGCTCGTCCCGATAAATGATGCAATTGTTCATGCACACATGGTATTTCACGTGCGGTAAATCCAGAGGACACATGATTTTCTTCACCAACTGGTCGGGCACTTATTCCCCTTGGGAAGACGTTCGTGCCAGAATGGCATGTTCTCGTCGAAGCATGCGTCGGTCATTTTGTGTTTTACCTTCATCTCCAGAGCCATGAGCGTTACTTTCAGGTGGGTATCCTCGGGCCTGCATCCTTCATACAATGGAGTAACTGCGTCTATCTCCAGTTGATCCAGCTTGGCTTTCTCTCGGGCGGTAGCTCTTGCGTTATCCGTCGGCTTGAGAAGCAGCTCTTGAATATGAGGGTCCTGCACCCAGCCCATCGATGGTCCATCGTCGTCTGCTCCGGCATCTTCATCTTCATGATCATGCCCTTCGTCTTGATCTTCCTCATCATCATGTCCTGCATCTTCTACATGATGACTGTGTACAGGATCACCGTCGTGATCATGTCCTGGAGATTCTTCGTCTTCTCGCTCGCCCTCGCCGCGGTGGTTGTCTTGCTGCCCTTCCTCATTTCTTGCTCGGCCCCCATGGACGACTTCATATTCATCTTCATCACCTTGCCACCGATAGCCATCCATGAAACCACGCAAGAGCATGTGGTCCCGCACCTGCCCGAAATCCGGGTCCGCAGTAAGGCTCTTCATCTTGCATCTTCAACACGGACATCTTATCTCCGTCTCGTTCTTTTGAAGCATCTCGGCCTTTGCAGAGCTCAAAAACCTATTCACGATGCCTTTGGTCATCGTGTGGACCATGGTCGCCTGCGGGGTGGAGCAAAACGATACTTTAGAACCAAGAAAAAATTTGGCATGACTTTGCCTAAAAATAGGACCAAAAAGAATGCATAGTGCCAAATTCTCGCCGAAACAGAAATGAATCAACATTCCGGCAAAATATTGGCAACTATCGCATTTCAAATACCGATACCTGCAAACACAAACATATATGCAACACCACAAACATATGCAACACCACAAACATACGTATAGCTAGGCCATAAAAAGTGCATGTGCACGTTGTTGGAGGGAGAAAAAAGTAGATCTACAACATAAAGAAAGCTTTCCCCTTACTTACCTATCAAAAAAGGTAATTTAACCACTTAATTTGGGTGAATCTATGGTGCAAATGAGGTGAGGAGGAGGCAGCCGAGACAAGCTTGGAGGAGGAGGTGGAGAGAATGAAGTGGGGAAAGTGAGTGTGGTAGGTGGCTGTCCAAAATATCTAGCTGGTCTCAGGTTACTAATGGCGCACCACCTAAACATGCGCCATTAGTAACCCTGGTTACTAATGGCGCACCAGTTAGGGGTGCGCCATTACTAGTTTTGCAAAAAAGAAATAATTGTCAGTAGTGGCGCACAGAGCGTGTGGTGCGCCATTACTAGTTAAAACTAGTAATGGCGCACTGTGCCCTGGTGCGCCATTAATAGTTTTGGAAAAATAAAAAAATAAAATTTTCTAGTAATGGCACACCGTGTGTCTGGTGCGCCATTAGTAATGAGGACACTAATGGCGCACCTGTATCTGGTGCGCCACTGCTATATAGCAGTGGCGCACCACATACATGGTGCGCCATTAATGTCCATATCAGCTATAGCCCTTTTCCTAGTAGTGAGGGGCCCACAAGCCCTCAGGGCGCTAGAGGCTTCTGGCATCCTCGGGACTCTTATGTCCCTCTCTCTCCAAGTCACGTAGGTGTCTTCTGGTCCAAGAAAAATCATCATAAAGTTTTATTCCGTTCGGACTCCGTTTGATATTCCTTTTCTATGAAAGTCAAAAACAAGAAGAAAAAAACAGAAACTGGCACTGGGCTCTAGGTTAATAGGTTAGTCCCAAAAACAATATAAAATAGCATATTAATGCATACAAAACATCCAAAACAGATAATATAATAGCATGGCATAATCAAAAATTGCAGATACGTTGGAGACGTATCACGTGCGCATGGGTTGGCTACAGCAGCGAGGCCCGTGGGCACGGGGTGTGCTTCTTCACTTCTAATAGCTCTCCAGATGGCGCGTGGGCATGGGTTCAGGGAGGCCCGCGCGGACGGGGTCGCCTGGGAGGTGCTGACTCCTTCGGGTGGCCGGCCTCCATCTTCCTTATGGCCTTGGTTTCCTTCTCCTAGGCATTGGTGATGCTCCTTAGCCACTTGGTGGGGGTCATCCTCGTACCTAATGACACATAGCATCCTTTAGTGAGGTGGCATCCAAGTTCCATCCATATCCATATCAATCTCATAGAGGAGTGAGTCCACCTCATCTTCAATGGCACATGCGCGAGCTCTTGTCATAGGTCCGCGTGGAGCTTGATGGGTTGATGTGGTGTTCATGGGATGACCAAAGGATGCTCTGCATCAGTCCCTATTTTCACTTTTTGGCGGCACCGCTAAGCTAGCTAGTAGCTACTCACTCGTATTGGAAAAAAAGGCACCATTGTTACCATCATCATTTAACTCAACGAAGGAAGGCATACGGTAGGAACCGATATTTAGCAACAAATCCTTTTGAAGCTTTTCCTATACTTTTTGGAAAACTTTTTTAGATCCACTAGCTAATTACTAGCTCACATCAATCGTCTGTCTTGTGCGACATGTTTTCAAGACCCAACCTCATCTCCAGCCAAATGTTCCATTTCCACATGTTTTCTTGACCACCCTTCCCTTTGTCTACTTTTTTGCATCGAGAAGGGTTGCTCGATGCCTATTGGTCCAAAGGATGATGGGCCCGGCTACGATTGGCACATAGATGGCGATTGACGACGCTCCTAAGGATGTTATGTTGCGAGGCCGTCCGGGTGAGTGTTGCGAGGTGGCACCAGCTGTTGTTCCGAGGTCATCGGAGTTGCTATGAGCAGTGTCGCAATAGGTGGATGTGTCGTTGTGAGTCGGTGTTGCGAGATGACACCGTTGTTCTGCTAGCCAAAGTTGTGATGGTGCCACTGTGCTACGAGGCATGTCGCAAGCCAGTGTTGCGGGAGCGGCGCCATGTTGCGAGGCGTGTTGCAAGTCAGTGCTAGGAGGGGTGTTGGGGGTATAACCCCGCAGTGTGACCCGCCCAGGAGGGGCTGGGTTACACTGTTGGCGACTCAAGAATAAAAGGCTTAGATGGGCCTGAGAATACTTGAAGACTAGAGGAGGCTTAAGAGGCGAGCCTGTTGAAGGCCCCAAGACCCGGAGGTGTGAGCCGCCCGATGGTGACTTGCCTGGTAAGGCAAGGCGACTTGGAAACCGAGTTGGTCACGTTGTTTGATTTGACTTGGACTCTTGTAAAGCCCAGGGCCTCGACCTGTGTATATAAAGGCGAGACCCTACGGCGGGTTAACTCAATAAACAATTGATTGATAGCTAGATCAAGCGATTCCGCTCCCTTGTAATCGATATTCAAGCAAAGTCAACAAAAGCAGGAGTAGGCTTTTACCTCGTTGTGAGGGGCCGAACCAGGGTAAACCCTGTGTCCTTTGTCCCGATCAACCCCTTCAACTTAACCTATGTTGCAATGGCTCCACACCTAAGTCCTTTCACAAGGGCGTCTGTCGTGACAAAACCATGACAGTTGGTGCCCACCGTGGGGCCTGCGCATGGTGGTTTTGAGTTCTTGAAGGGCTCCTTCCCAGGGATCGAAGGGTACACCATGGGCCGGATGACTAAGAGTCGTCGCGGCAAGCTTTACATCGACGACGCTGGCTGGGGCCCCAAGGCCAACTCAATTGAGTACGGGTATCGGGTCCCCTTTGGCGGAATCCACGTCATCATCGGCAAGATCAGCAAATCTGAGCCTGAGCTGGACATCTGCACCAACATCGTTGAGCCGGCTCGGCATGTGCAACCCGCCAGGGTTCAACCCGGCCGGAAGCGTGTTTTCGTCGGGTGTGCGCATGGCACGGACCTTGCGGAGAATTCTGTGTCCGGAGGATATACTCTCTTCTACTCAGGTGATGAGTCCTCGATCAGAGAAACCGAGTTAATCTATCAACTTCAAGATGGCAGGCTTGGGGTCTATTCCGATGGTGACAGTATTCCGGACCCTTATGAGCCGCCGAGCAGGGTTGCTATTTTTATGGCTGGTACACAGTCGGTTCTAAACTCGTCAACAGCTGCTGCTATGACATCCGGCTCAACTGGTGCTGCGACAGCTGGGGCGAGCGGCTCAGTTCGGTTGTCCGCTCAAGTTTTATCTAAACTCTTGGGCACTTTGACGACTCTGTTAGCCATGGAGGTCACTACGGCGAATCAAGCACAGCATAATGCAGAAGTTGCGAAGGTGCGAGATGAGGTGGCCATGGCCCAGGAGGATCTTAATGCAGAGAATACCAAGATGGCAACGGAGCGAGCCCTGATGGAAGCCGAGTCACAGCGGATAAAGGCAGAGGCTTTTCGCCTGAGTCTGGATCAGAATGCGTCCAATGTTGTTCTTCGAAGGAGGCACCAGAGCCGCCTGCCTTTGCTGTACGAGGGACGGAACCTTTTTAACACACCTGGGGCAGGAACGAGTAACCCGCCTAGTGTAACCTGGGTTGCTGAGGCGCGAGGGATCGGGCGGCGGCTCAGCCTCGTTTGCCAGACCCACCTCGTAGGGATCAGACCCAGCCTCAACGGGTTCCAACACCCTCTGGCCATTATTCTAACCCGCTAGATAATATGATAGCCGCAGCTACACGGCTGGCGGCTATCCCGATCGAAGGTGGGTCTCCGGCTGCAGTAGAGACCCGGAACGCTGTCGAGCTTCTTCAGACGGTTGTGGCACAGCAGGCGGCTTATTCATATAGTCGTGTGTGTGCTCATTCAACTCCTCGCCCAAGTGGAAGCTACAAACGGCGTATTAAGTCGCGGCGGTTTCCAGCAGCGAACGGTGTCGTAACCTGCCTTGCAATGATGACCCGCCTCGTGGGCATAACTCGCCCCGTGATGATAATCTGTTGAACAATGCTCAGGCACTTGTAGATCAGGCTAGAGCCCATCATGAGGCGGAATTGGCGGCTCAATTAGGGGCTCATCAATAGCTTCCAGTGAACCCTTCGGCCTCTTTAAAGTGCGTTATATCGACTAGAGGGGGGTGAATAGGCGATTTGTATGAATTCTTCACTGAGGAATTTGCGGGTGAGGAAATTCCTTAGCGAAGAACTACTTGCGGCGGAATAAGTACTCAAAAGTAAGCATAGCAGAACATAGGCATGGTCATCCTGATGAAATGAACACAAACACAGAGTACAAAAAGTGTAAACACAGGATAGCACAGGATGAAGACAAACAGACTGAAGAAATTGAACTGAGGAAATTGAGAAAGTCTTCAGTCAAAGTCTTCAAACACAGATATGAACAAGCACACAGCACAGTTATGAGGAAATGAAAGAGTTGAGGAAATAGAACCAGTAAGCTTGGTGAAGACAATGATTTGGTAGACCAGTTCCAACTTCTGTCTTAGTTGTACATTTGGTTGGAGCGGCTAGGTATTTAAACCTGAGGACACACAGTCCTCACCGTATTCTCCTTGAGCTAAGGTCACACAGACCTCGCCCAATCACTCGTGGTAAGTCTTCAGGTGACTTTCGAACCTTCACAAACTCGGTCACTCGGCGATCCACAATTCCTCTTGGATGCTCTAGACCATGACGCCTAACCGTCTGGAAGAAGCACAGTCTTCACAGGTAACAAGCGTCGGATCCACGCAGGATCAATCTCTTCAGTGATGCTCAATCACTTTGGGTTTGTAGGTGTTTGGGTTTGGGTTTTTCCTCACTCGATGATTTTCAATCAAAGTCCTCGGAGGATGGGATGCTCTCAAATGACAAGTGTCAGTTTCTCTCGGAGCAGCCAACCAGCTAATGGTTGTAGGGGGCAGCTATTTATAGCCTAGGGAGCAGCCCGACATGATAAGACATAAATGCCCTTCAATGATATGACCGTTAGGTGGGTAGATATTTTGGGACAGCTGGCGCATAGCACAGCAACGGTCGGAAATTTGAGTATCAAATTCCTCAGGGCTATCATGTTCCTCACTGTGTAGGCAATCCGCACTGGCGAATTCCTAAATCCTCAGTCAGAACAAATTCCTCAGAGACCAGAAGAACTTCGTCTCTGTCACTGAAGAATATGACTGAACTGTATGAGATTTCCAATGGCTTCACTCGAAGGGATTGGTAGGTGTAGGATTTTGAGTTGAGCATCACATGGAAATTTTTCCTTAGTATTTCCTCGACCCCCTTTAACAATACGGTGTTTCCTATGACTCAAGAAAGAGAAAATGAAACTACGAAAACAAAAGTCTTCACGCTTCATGTTCCTCAAATGAATACCAAGTCTTCAAGGTCACACCAATTTCTTCACTTTCAAAGTCTTCAGGAAGTCTTCAGAAATCCAAAGTCTTCAGTCGAAGAACTTCATTTTTAGGGGTCGACTTTCTTTGTAAATATCAAACTCCTCATAGACTTATAGACCCGTGTACACTCATAAACACATTAGTCCCTTAACCTATAAGTCTTCAATACACCAAAATCACTAAGGGGCACTAGATGCACTTACAATCTCCCCCTTTTTGGTGATTGATGACAATATAGGTTAAGTTTTCAACGGGGATAAACATATGAAGTGTAAATACTGATATTGAGGAATTTGATTGCAAGATATAGAAGAACTCCCCCTGAAGATGTGCATGGTGAGGAATTTGCTTTTGAAGCAATGCACACTTGAAGAGTTGAATCATGGAGATCTCCCCCTATATCTTGTAATTCATACACGCATTGACATAATATATGAAGAATTTGAAATTCATGATGAAATATGGTGACTGATGTAATTCAGCATGCGTGCAATAACATTACTGAGGAATAAGCATGCAGAAGAAACAGCAAAAGTATCAGGCCACCATAGAGTTTTAAGTTTACAACTCGATCCAACAAGGTCATCAGAAGAACGAGAGTTGTAACTTAGAAAATACGGCCATAAAAGATAGACCCGCTTGAAGACTAACTCAAATTTCTCCCCCTTTGTCATCGAATGACCAAAAGGTTCGAAAATGAGGACTAACGCCCCTGAAGAATATCAAGTTGATGAAGGAGCGCTAGCGTTGTTGGGGTCGTTTGTTGATGTAGGGCCTGCCGCAGTGTCGTCCAAGTCTTCATGCTCGTCGGTGTCACGCGATGAAGAATTGGAGCTGGCCACCAAGGACGGAACCTTGACCTTCTTGTATTTCTTCGGTGGAGGAGTAGACCAGTCAAAATCCTCCTTGAGACCCATTTTCTTCAGATCTTCTGCGCTATAAATGTGAGACAGAACAGCCCAGGTACGGTTGAAGGTTTCATGCAGGTAGTAATGGTTTTTCTTCACTGCATTGTGGGTAGCAGTCATGTTGTGAAGAATTGAACCAAACTGACGCTTGACCCATTTGTGATTGCGATCAACCTTCTGGTGAAAACTGAGGAGAAGCTCACGGTCAGTCATCACCCTGGGAGCTGTGCCTTGAGGATTTGGCTTGGTTGCGTTGGCGGCAGAGTCATGGGTGGCAGAGTCATCATTGGTGGAGTAGGATGCAGCCTTGCGAAATTGACCATCGAATGGACGAATGACTTCATCAATAACAGCAGTAGCCTTGCCCTTTTCATCAGCTGAGGAAAATGTCTGTTTGAGGACTACAATCGGGGGTAAGTAGCTGCAATGGTTCAGTGTATCAGCTTTGTAGTTGAGTGAAGACCTTGTTCTGATGAATCTCATAATCCACGGAGCATAAGGCTTCAACTCAAACGGTGACATTGCGACATTGGCCAGAGTCCTCATGAAGAAATCATGGAAGTTCACGGGAACACCATGAATGATATTGAAAAGCAGATTCTTCATGATGCCAACGACTTCTTCTTCATTCGAGTCGTGGCCCTTGATAGGATTCAATGTCTTCGTCAGAATGCGATAAACAGTCCAAGGCACATATAGCAATTCCTTCACAAGGGAATTTAGTTCTTGGGGCCTGACCTGGCTTCAATGGCTTCATCAGCACTTGCATATAGTGATTTGTAAGCTCAGGTTCACTGTAGACGCAACGAGCAGCTTCAAGGGGAGGAGAGGCAAAGCACGAAGCAATTCAGTAGCTAGTGCCTTGTAGTGAGTATTTTCAGACATCCAGTCCAGCACCCATGAATTCACATCTTCAGAGTCTCCGGTGATGTGCAGAGTTGCATAAAATTGAAGAATGAGTTCTTCATTCCAATCACATATATCAGTGCAGAAATTTAACAGCCCAGCATCATGAAGAACACTAAGGACTGGCACGAAGCACGGCAGAGATTCCATATCCACGTGAGGAATGTGCTCATGATCAAAGACTTTGTCTTTGTTGAACAACACTAAGGAATAAAAATTTGCCTGGCTGGCAGTCCAGAAACGCCTCTTCCTAATGCGAGCAGAGTCATAGG
This sequence comes from Triticum aestivum, assembly GCF_018294505.1. Classification (NCBI taxonomy): domain Eukaryota; kingdom Viridiplantae; phylum Streptophyta; class Magnoliopsida; order Poales; family Poaceae; genus Triticum; species Triticum aestivum. Next base: position 278,499,252 of record NC_057814.1, on the reverse strand, counting down.
GGTTGTAATCAGTGAAGAATACGTGCTCGCCGAAGAAATCATTAGCCTTGAATTTTTGCTTCCTTGAGAATGGATCCTTTGGCTTGGGCAGAGGAGTGTCAGTCAGTTGCATTACAACCTCAGGAATCGCAATCTCAGGTTCTTCAAGCTAAGGAATTTCTGGTTCTTCCTCAGTGACAGCCTGGGTCTTCAATTCTTCATTTTCATTTTCTTCAGTACTACTGGCTGGAATTTCTTCATGACAGATGGGCTTGCACGAGGTTCTTCAGATCCCATTTGTACTTCAGTAGCAACAAGGGACTGAGGAATTTGCTGTAAAGGTGTGAAGAGTGGAGAGTTGGAGTGCTGACTTTCCCAAAAGTCATCATTCATCACTGGTGTGGTACAACCAATGTCCACATCTTCATCTTCTATTTCTTCAACGCCGGCCTCTTCAGCAGTAAACTGAGGCATAGGCGAGGAAATAGCTGGAGTTGAAGGGATTTCATCCACTTCAATTTCTTCATCCATCTGCTCTGACGAAGCAGCAGAAGGATTTTCTTCATCAGATCCGCTAGGGATCACATATTCTTCATCAAAAGGAACAAGGTCCTTTGATGGCATGGTTGAGATCGGAAAAGCGTCAATGGGGTTTGCAACTGAGCTGGTCAGAGACTTCATCTTCTTCGGAGCTGAAGAATCTGCAGAAGCTGATGCCTTCCTTTTCTTCACTGCTGCACGCTCTGCAACCTTAGTCTTCTTCACATCTGAAGCAGATGGAAGGATCAGAGTTGGGGTAGGCGCAGGAGGAGCAGAGGAAGTTGGTTGAGTTTCTTCAGGCACAACTGATGCAGTTGCCCTGACTTCTTCATTTTCTTCAGGCGCACCACTAGTGGATGCCCTGGCAATTTCATCAGCGGCTGGAATACAGTCATCAGCCCTGGAACTCACATTTTCTTCAGCAGCCTGAATGTCATCAGTGGTGCTGGCATGTTCTTCAGTTAGCTGAGCAGATGCTTCAGCCTGAGGAATTTCTTGTTGCGTTGGAGCTGCAACATTGGAAGTGAATTTCTCAGTCAGTTTTACAAACCTGACCTTGGCTCCTTGCCAATCAGCATAGTAAGCATTGAAATCATCGCTGAGGACTTTGATTTCAGACTGGATCTTCACAAGTTCGTCAGTTGTCATAGAGACAACGTTGTTCTTCAGGAATTTCTCCTTCCTGTACTGCACTTTCTTGATCTGCCTGGCCTACTCAAATTTCCATTTCTCTTCTTGGATGAAGGCAGTCAGCATATGATTTTGGCCAGGAGTCAACTTGAAATCAGGCATAGGAGTGTTTGGGTCCTTGTGCCAGAGATCAATGTAGTCGAGGATCAACTTTGGATCCAAAAGCAGTGGCACATTAGTGCCCTTGGCTCTAGCGGCCCTGACTTGCCTATCTCTGATGATTTCAGCAAGTTCCTCATCATCAGCTTCGTCTTCATCAGACGGCACTTGGAAGGCGACCTGCTTCTTGTGAGGACTTGGTCGAGAACCTCGTCCAGCAGTGGTCTTTGTCTTCAGCAGAGAGGGTCCCGTTGAAGAATTTGGAGCAGCTGAGGAACTAGCAGAAGCTCCTGAGGCAATAGAGATGCCTGTCGTCCATTGGCACGTGGCAAGATGCACAAGTGCTGAGGATTTGGTCGGAGCAGCTGAGGACTTGAGCGGAGGAGCTGAGAATTTTGGAGGAGCAGGAGTAGCATGAGGAATTGGCCGTGAGGGCTTTGAAGATTCTGGCCGTGAGGGCTTTGAAGATTCTGGCCGTGAGGGCATTGAAGGTGAAGCACTTGGCTTACGTGTAGGCTTCTTTGCCATGGATTTCTTCGGCTTGCTAGCAGAGGCCTCAGCGGCAGCGGCAGCAGCAGAGTCTTCGTTGAATTTCCTCACTGCTTCTCTGGCTTTTCTAGCCAGCTTGGCTTGGCGCTTGGCCCATTCTTCAGGATAGTCCTCACCACGCTTGAGGCTGGTGGGATCAGCTATTTGGCCAGGTGCCAATGGAGGTCTTGGGCATGGAGGATTGAGTGCGAATTTCTTCATGTATTTGGGAGTAACATATCTGTACTCCCTCCACTCTCTTGCCCATCTCCTTTCTATCCTCTGGATGCGCACCTTGCGCTGATTTTTGTCCTCTTTTCCAAACTTGTCCTCATCAGGAGTGCAGTAATCCTTGCATATGTCATCAGGGATTTCAAAAGCAGTATTAACCTCAGGCCTCTTTCCTCCCTTCTGTGGCTTCTTTCCATCAGCCATTTTCTTCAGATGAGGAATTTGAACAATGGAATTCTCTGAAGAAGTATGCAACTTTTCTTCGAGGAACACTGCAAATGAGTTAAGTTGATGAGAACCTAGTGATTCAGCAGCGGACATGAGTACCTGTGAACAGAGTATAGTTGCGGGGAATTTGGAGAGGTCATATGCGTTCTCAGAAGGTTTTTCAAAAAGAACAAGTTTGAGGAATTTGACCAGATGAGTCTTGAAGAATTTCACTAAGCTTTCTTTGTCTTAGGTTCCAGAGTTGTATAGATCAAAGATCCACACAATTGAGGAAACTTGAAGAAAAACGTAGCTTAGAGAAATGTATCAAGAACAGATGACATGTGAGGTGTTTAGTGTGTGAGGATTTGAAGAAAAACACCTTTGACGATTTTGTGGAAATCATTTGAATCAAAGAGGGCAGTAAAAGTAACCTTTAATTACCCTGGTCGAAGAACACGACGAACTGTGAGGTGGAGATGTGAAGTTCGTCTGTGGGGATCTTCCACGCCCTAACTCGGCGGAGGAAGACAGCTACGGCGACGGCGGAGTGAAGAAATCCGCGGCCAGCGCGAGTATGACGGCGACGAGGTCGAGGCAGTGAAGCTCTTCCTCACCGGCGATGATGAAGTAGCGGCGGAGCTAGGCTTTGAGAAGCTCGAGCTGGAGAGAGGTCGAGCGGAGTAAAGGAAGTGAGGAAGGGGAGGGGGTATTTATAGCCACTGTGAAAAAATGTTCGCCCGAAGAATTTGGACGAACGTGCCCCTGACCCTTCTCATTCACTTGACATGTGTCACCCATGTACTGAGAAGTGGAGATCATGTGAGATCGTGGGTGAATAGATAAGTGTTTCATGGGATGCGGAACGGTTTGAGCGGCAAAACCGAAAAATTTGGATAAGATAAGTTTTAACATTGCATTCGCAAATTCTTCAGCTGACAAGGACACAGTGAAGATTTTGAACGAGTTTCAAATAGAACGCACATGAAGAATTTGTGAATAGATTGGGTTGAGTATAGCATAGAGGGGGAAGGGTCCGGTCACAATCACTTAGCAGAAAAACCAACTTGAAGAATTAGCCATAAGTGAATGCTATAGAGGACATAAACTCACATATATATATAGCCAATGACGAAAAACAACGGAAACAGTGAAGACATTGCAAAGTTGAAGAATTTGAACAACTGAGGAATTTCAAAACTGAGGAAAAACTCAAATTGAAGATTTTCAACTTTTGGTGGTGGCGTGACCCACCGTATAAGAATGATGATTTCAGACACCACGTACAATTGTTGTAGGGTTCTGAGAATCAAATTCTTCGTTAATTTCTTCACACTTAGAGTGTTATTCTTCATTGATTGAAGAAAAACGTTTCTTCATGTGTTGCACATCTAAATCATCAATTTTACATAAGTGTTAGGATGAGTGTCCTTTTCAAAGAACATTCGAAGATTCTAAGATATTTAGCTCACACCGCAACTTGCTAAATCTCTTCTCATCCAAGGGCTTTGTGAAGATATCGGCTAGCTGTTCTTCAGTCTTCACATGCTCAATAGCAATGTCGCCCTTCAACACATGATCACGAAGAAAATGATGACGAATCTGAATGTGCTTTGTCTTCGAGTGCTGAACTGGGTTGTGAGCAATCTTGATGGCACTCTCATTGTCACAGAAGAGAGGCACATTCTTCACGTTGACGCCGTAGTCCTTGAGAGTTTGCTTCATCCACAGCAATTGAGCACAGCAAGAACCAGCAGCAATGTACTCAGCTTCAGCAGTAGACAGTGATACGCAGTTCTGTTTCTTCGAGGACCAACAGACCAAAGATCGTCCGAGGAAATGACATGTACCAGATGTTGACTTGCGGTCCACACGATCACCAGCATAGTCAGAGTCAGAATATCCAATGAGATCAAAAGCCGAGCCCTTGGGGTACCATAATCCAAGTGTTGGTGTGTGAGCTAGATATCGAAGAATATGCTTCACAGCCTTATGGTGTGATTCCTTCGGTGTAGCTTGAAATCGGGCACACATGCAAACACTAAGCATTATATCTGGCCTAGATGCACATAAGTACAATAAAGAACCAATCATGGAGCGGTATACCTTATGATCGAAGTCAATACCATTTTCATCAGTGCACAGATGGCCATTTGTGGGCATAGGAATTTTGACGCCTTTGCAATCTTGCATGCCGAATTTCCTCAGTACATCCTTGAGGTATTTCTCCTGAGATATGAATATGCCATTGCGCTGTTGACGAATTTGAAGACCTAAGAAGAATTTCAATTCTCCCATCATAGACATTTGATATTCTTCACTCATCATATAGGCAAATTCATCACTATAACGTTGGTCAGTACAGCCAAAGATAATATCATCAACATATATTTGGCACACAAACAATTCACCATCATAAGATTTAGTGAAAAGAGTAGGGTCGAGTGAACCGGGTTTGAAGCCTTTCTTCATGAGGAATTCCTTCAAAGTATCATACCACGCCCGAGGGGCCTGCTTGAGGCCATAGAGGGCCTTATTGAGTCTGAAGACTTTGTCAGGATTCTTTGGATCTTCAAAACCTGGGGGTTGAGCAACATATACTTCTTCCTCAAGCTTACCATTGAGGAATGCACTTTTCACATCCATTTGATATAAAGTGATATCATGATGGTTAGCATAAGCAAGTAATATGCGAATAGCCTCAAGTCTAGCAACAGGTGCAAAAGTTTCATCGAAATCAATTCCTTCAACCTGTGTGTAGCCTTGAGCTACAAGCCGTGCCTTATTCCTCACCACAAGGCCATTTTCATCTTGCTTGTTGCGGTAGATCCACTTTGTGCCAATGATATTGTGCTTGCGAGGATCTGGACGTTTGACCAGTTCCCAGACGTTGTTGAGCTCGAATTGATGTAATTCTTCTTGCATGGCCTGAATCCACTCGGGCTCCAGAAATGCTTCATCTACCTTAGTGGGCTCTGTGATAGAGACAAAAGCATAGTGCCCACAAAAGTTAGATAAATGTGAAGCTTTTGAGCGTGTGAGAGGACCTGGTGCTTCAATGTCATCGATGATCTTTTCAACTTGCACTTCTTTTGCAACGCGAGGATGAGCTGGTTGTCGTCGAGGAATTTGATCAGCATTTTCTTCAGCACCATTTTCTTCAGCATTTTCTTCAGGTGCATTAGCTCGACGTTCTTCACGTTCTGGAATGAATTCTTCAGCAGATTCTTCGGTAGGAATGACATCCTCAGTAGCCTTGAACTTGATAGTTTCCTCAGGTGCTGGTTCATCTATCACAGAAGGTAGGTGCTCTCTTTGCGAGCCATTAGTTTCATCGAACCGCACATCTACAGTTTCAACAACCTTGTGAAGAACGTTGTTGAAGACTCTGTAGGTGTGCGAGTCCTTTCCGTAACCAAGCATAAAACCTTCATGTGCTTTCGGTGCAAATTTAGCATTGTGATGAGGATCTCTAATCCAACATTTAGCACCGAAGACTTTGAAATAACTCACATTGGGTTTCTTGTCAGTGAGGAGTTCATAGGCAGTCTTCTTGAAGAATTTGTGAAGATATACCTGTTGATGATGTGGCACGCAGTATAAATTGCCTCAATCCAGAAGTGACGAGGCGTCTTGTACTCATCAAGCATAGTGCAAGCCATCTCAGCAAGAGTCCTGTTCTTGCGCTCCACGACGCCATTCTGCTGAGGACTATAAGGAGCAGATAACTCATGAGTAATACCAAGTTCATCAAGATAGTCATCAAGACCAGAATTCTTGAACTCAGTTCCATTGTCACTTCTGATGTGCTTGATCTTCACACCAAAGTTGGTTGAAGCCCTCGAGGAAAATCGTTTGAAGACTTCCTGCACTTCATGTTTGTAAGTAACAATGTGTACCCATGTATATCGAGAGTAATCATCAACAATAACAAAGCCATATTGAGATGCATCATTTTTGACTGCTGAGTAATGATTAGGACCAAAGAGGTCCATGTGAAGCAATTCGAATGGTCGAGTAGTGGTCATGATAGTCTTCGCTGGATGCTTGGCCTTGGTCATCTTCCCAGCTTCACAGGCTCCGCATAAGTGATCCTTGAGGAATTTGACATTCTCAATGCCAATGACATGCTTCTTCTTCGCAAGCGTGTGCAAATTCCTCATGCCTGCATGACCAAGTCGTCGATGCTAGAGCCAGCCTTCTGAAGCTTTTGCAAGTAGGCACACAGCTGGTTGCGGTCCTGTAGAGAAATCAACAATATACAAGTCTCCTCTCCTAAAGCCTTCGAAGACTTTGGAATTGTCAGCTTCCATAACCACAACACAACGATACTTGCCAAAGACAACAACCATATCAAGATCACAAAGCATTGAGACAGACATGAGGTTGTATCCTAAGGACTCGACAAGCATGACTTTGTCCATGTGTCGATCCTTTGTGATCGCAACCTTACCTAGACCCAATACCTGACTTTTGCCTTTGTTAGCGAAGATGATATGCTTCAGATGCGATGGAGATAAGGGAGCATCCATCAATAGATTCTTGTCACCAGTCATGTGATTTGTACATCCACTATCGAGGACCCACTCAGTGGCTTTGGGTTGATCATCCTGCAGATGAATTAGTGCAGCTTATGAACTCATATACTTCATCAGTGAAGAATATGAATATGACATCAATTCATCAGATCAATTTCATCAAGTAATAGAACACATAAAGCAGTATGAGGACGTGAGAAATGAAAGTTCATTTCTTCATGATTAGCCTGCGTCCTATCAGGCATTTTTCAAGTCTCCAGCAAATTCTTCAAACGTTTGAGCACGTCTGGAGACCTGACCCTGCAGAAGAGATTAGTTATTTTTCTTCACCACCCACATCTGAAGGGGTGGCAAAGAGTTCATCACTCTGCGAGCTCCATATGAGAAAGGTGGCATAGAAGCCAATCCATTTCGTTTCACATAAGAGGAGTTAGGGTAAGCATATGAATAAGCAGAGAAATTCTTCGAGGACTTATGAACATAATGATTAGAAGAATAATGCTCATATTCATAGCCCTTAGCTCTTCCCTGCGAAACAGAGTTGTTAGCACGATGATATTCATATGAGGACTTTGATCCTTTTGAGGAATTTGATCCACGTGAGGAATTTGGTCCGTATGAGGACTTGGATCCATATGAAGAATTTGATCTGGGGTTCCTATTCTTCACAGGTGGTGTCATGAGGACATTCACCTGAAGACTTTCAAGGCACCTTTTGGGAACCCAGATTTTCTTCATAGGGGAACCGTTCCTGCAGTTAGTGCCAACATATCTAGCAAATACTTCACCATTCTGATTTTTGAACAGTTTATAGTTGGAGTCAAATGACTCATCAGAAGAATGAGGAGATTCACATGTAAAGCCAGATAAATTGGATGGATCAACTGGAGGTCCCTTTGCAGCAACCCATGAGGTTTTGGGGTACTGCTCAGGCTTCCAATATGTACCATCAGCATTGAGTTTCCTCTCAAAGGCAATACCCTCTTTCCTAGCGTTCCTGTTGAGGATCTGCTTTTTAAGCACATCACAAAGAGTCTGATGCCCTTTGAGGCTTTTGTACATGCCTGTCATGTACAATTCCTTCAGCCCTACATCGTCAGTGATACTAGCAATGTCCTTAGATGAGGAATTAGTGATAGCAGAGACAGTTGAAGAATTTGTAGCATTAGAAGCATTTGAACATTCAGGTGAAGAATTAGCAGATTCACGTTCAATGCACTTTAAGCATGGAGGAACAAATTCTTCCTGAGAAGCGCTGATTTATTGAGCAAGTAATGAATCGCGCTCCTTCTGAAGATCTTCATAACTCACTCTTAGCTTCTCAAGATCTTGCTTTCTTTGAAGAAATTCATAAGAAAGCTTCTCATGATCAGATAAGAGAGTGTTACGTTGATCTTGAAGGGTGTCATACTTAGTATGAAGTCTCTGAAGACTTTCAGCCAAAGCTTTTGACTGATCCATTTCTTCACCCAACTTATCATCGCTCCTATTTAGCATGTATTGAAATTTTTCCAAAGCTCTTTGTTGTTTAGTGGCAAGGGAAGCAAGTTTGACATAGCTGGGTCCAAATTCATCACCAGATTCATCATCACTAGACTCGGATAGGTAGCATTCAGTTACCTCAGCACTTTTTGCCATAAGGCATGATGAAGAGGATGATGATTCTGGTTCGAATGCCATCGCTTTGAGAGATTCCTTGAAGTCCTCAAACCAAGGATCATGACGGGTTCGATGACCTTCATAGACCTCAGAGAGACGGTCCCAGATAAGCATCGCATGATCGAGATGCATGATGTTCCTGAACTGATTTTGAGACAGACAGGAGCAGATGACGTCCTTCGCCGTGAGATTGAGAAGAGTGTACTTGCGAATGTCATCAGCTTCCGCCATCTTGCATAGATCTGTCAGACCAATCTCAGTGACGGTCCACAACTCGCTGTTCATCGCCATGAGGCGCTTCTTCATCATGGCCTTCCACTTGGGATACTCGTGACCGTCAAAGATGGGGCATGACACAATCTTCATTCCTGTGGTCGACATAACTAAAACTCCAGGTGGTTAAACCAAAATCACATAGAACAAGGGAGTACCTTGCTCTGATACCAATTGAAAGTGCGTTATATCGACTAGAGGGGAGTGAATAGGCGATTTTTATGAATTCTTCACTGAGGAATTTGCGGGTGAGGAAATTCCTTAGCGAAGAACTACTTGCAGCGGAATAAGTACTCAAAAGTAAGCATAGCAGAACATAGGCATGGTCATCATGATGAAATGAAGACAAACACAGAGTACAGAAAGCGTAAACACAGGATAGCACAAGATGAAGACAAACAGACTGAAGAAATTGAACTGAGGAAATTGAGAAAGTCTTCAGTCAAAGTCTTCAAACACAGATATGAACAAGCACACAGCACAGTTATGAGGAAATGAAAGAGTTGAGGAAATAGAACCAGTAAGCTTGGTGAAGACAGTGATTTGGTAGACCAGTTCCAACTGATGTCTCAGTTGTACATCTGGTTGGAGCGGCTAGGTATTTAAACCTGAGGACACATCCGGAAGTCCTCACAGTATTATCCTTGAGCTAAGGTCACACAGACCTCGCCCAATCACTCGTGGTAAGTCTTCAGGTGACTTCTGAACCTTCACAAACTCGATCACTCGGCGATCCACAATTCCTCTTTGATGCTCTAGACCATGACGCCTAACCGTCTGGAAGAAGCACAGTCTTCAAAGGTAACAAGCGTCGGATCCACGCAAGATCAATCTCTTCAGTGATGCTCAATCACTTTGGGTTTGTAGGTGTTTGGGTTTGGGTTTTTCCTCACTCGATGATTTTCGCTCAAAGTCCTCAGAGGATGGGATGCTCTCAAATGACAAGTGTCAGTTTCTCTCAGAGCAGCCAACCAGCTAGTGGTTGTAGGGGGGCGGCTATTTATAGCCTAGGGAGCAGCCCGACATGATAAGACATAAATGCCCTTCAATGATATGACCGTTAGGTGGGTAGATATTTTGGGACAGCTGGCGCATAGCACACCAACGGTCGGAAATTTGAGTATCAAATTCCTCAGGGCTATCATGTTCCTCACTGTGTAGGCAATCCGCACTGGCGAATTCCTAACTCCTCAGTCAGAACAAATTCCTCAGAGACCAGAAGAACTTCGTCTCTGTCACTGAAGAATATGACTGAACTGTATGAGATTTCCAATGGCTTCACTCGAAGGGATTGGTAGGTGTAGGATTTTGAGTTGAGCATCACATGGAAATTTTTCCTTAGTATTTCCTCGACCCCCTTTAACAGTACGGTGTTTCCTATGACTCAAGAAAGAGAAAATGAAACTACGAAAACAAAAGTCTTCACGCTTCATGTTCCTCAAATGAATACCAAGTCTTCAAGGTCACACAAATTTCTTCACTTTCAAAGTCTTCAGAAAGTCTTCAGAAATCCAAAGTCTTCAGTCGAAGAACTTCATTTTTAGGGGTCGACTTTCTTTGTAAATATCAAACTCCTCATAGACTTATAGACCTGTGTACACTCATAAACACATTAGTCCCTTAACCTATAAGTCTTCAATACACCAAAATCACTAAGGGGCACTAGATGTCCTACCTTCGATGGGACGAACTACCCCTACTGGAAGAATAAGATGCGAATGCATCTTGAGGCAATTGATAACGATCTCTGGTATGTTGTGGAAAATGGTGTTCCCTCTGTCTCACCCTCACTGAACGCTACCGATGTGAAGAGATTCAAGCAACTCGATTCTCAAGCGAAGAATATCATATGTGACCTTAGCTCAAGGGGAATACGGTGAGGACTAAGTGTCCTGGACTGCGTGTTCAGGACTGGGTATCCGGGACTGTGTGTCCTCAGGTTTAAATACCTAGCCGCCCTAACCAGACGTACAACTAAGATAGCAGTTGGAACTGGTCTACCAAATCATTATCTTCACCAAGCCAACTGGTTCTATTTCCGCAACTCTTTCATTTCCTCATTACTGTGTTGTGTGCTTATCATATCTGTGTTTGAAGACTTTGACTGAAGACTTTCTCAATTTCCTCAGTTCAATTTCTTCAATCTGTTTGTCTTCATCATGTGTTATCCTGTGTTTACGCTTTCTGTACTCTGTGCCTGTCTTCATTTCACCATGATGACCATGCTTGTATCCTGTTATGTTTACTTCTGAGTACTTATTCCGCTGCAAGTAGTTCTTCGCTAAGGAATTTCCTCACCCGCAAATTCCTCAGTGAAGAATTCATAAAAATCGCCTATTCACCCCCCCCCCCTCTAGTCAATATAACGCACTTTCACCTCTGTTGAAGCTGGGACGACTTCCAGGACAGTTGGTGTGCCATGTTTGGTACCAGCTCTGCGTAATGAATGTTTTCCCAAGGATTTTAAAGGCCCTTGTAAGGTGCCCAATTATACAGCCGATCTTCCCCCTGGGGTGTGGATTGAGAGCTATGAATTGTCCATGGAGATGTTGGATGTTAATGATGTTGTATGCGCCAAGTACTTCACCATGATGCTGGATGGGTCCGCTCGAACCTGCTTGAAAGGGTTGCCCGCAAATTCTATCAACTCATGGGTTGAGTTGAAAGAGCGCTTCATTCTGAATTTTAAAGGAATGTGTAAGCAGCCTCTAACAATTATTGATCTGGATAACTATGTGCAACGGGAGGATGAGTCGGCACACGATTGGGTCCGCCGGGTCTCAGCTATTATCCACTCATTAGATAGCATCGCGGCGGGTTCAACGGTTCTGGTCTTGGAGAAGAATTGTCATTTTACCCCTCTCAAGCAGAAGCTTGGGCTGCTTAAACGTCATTGTAATGACATGGGGGAGCTTATGGCGGCTCTAATTAAGTATGTTGATTCTAATAACACCAAGGACCCTGGATCTGATGATGAGAGGTCCAATCAGGGTAAGAAGAGTAGCAATGGTAAAGGTCAGCAGTAGAATATGGCGACGAACAATGGCAACAACCAAGGTAATGATGGGAAACGCAGACACCCTGATGGCGGGTCAGATCTCGTGGCTAACACCAACACTGGGTATAATGGCCAGCGCCGCAATGGTAATGGTAAGCCGTCCTTTGGTGGGAAAAACTTTAATCTTGAGGCGATGTTCAATGAGGCTTGCCCAAAGCGCAGTTTTCCTGACAAGCTGGCGAGTCATGCTTGAAGGATTGTTTCATCTTGCGGGAGTACAGGAATTACAACTTTAATCAGAATCATGGTAACAATCATGGGCCGCCCGGCGGGTCAGGATCTGGTGCACAAGGGGGCGGCTTTGGTGGAGACAGCTCTAATTCTGGTTATCAAGGCCAAAGCAGTCAAGGTGTATATCGCCAACAGTCTGGTCAGGGCAACCAGCAACAGGGTAATCAGTCAGGATACCAGAGTAATCCAAAGCAGCTCAATGGTGGCCGATACCATGTTTCTACCACCAGTCTTTGTAAACGAGATCAGAAGGTTCATAAGCATGCGGTCAACACTGTTGAGTCGCCGTACCTTAGTACTTACGGTGGTTAGAATTTCCAATCGCCTGGAGTCGGGAGGATCACCCGCCCTGGGTTGAAAATCCAGGTCATCTTGCTTTGGTGGTGTCCCCTCAGGTTGGGGGTTATAAATTTACTAAAGTGCTTATGGATGGAGGAAGAAGTATTAACATCTTGTATTATGACACCTTCCGCCGGATGAATTTAAACGACAAGGATCTTAAGCCAACTTCCACGGTTTTCCATGGCGTCGTGCCTGGTAAGTCGGTGTATCCTGTTGGAAAGATTGCCTTAGAAGCCGCCTTTGGTAATGACTATGACTACAGAGCAGAGACGCTGTGGCTCGAGGTTGTTAAAATCAAGAGCCCATATCATGCCTTGTTTGGGTGGCTGGCTTATGCAAAGTTTATGGCCCGGCCTTGTTATGTTTATTTACAGCTTAAGATGTCAGGGCGCAAGGGCACAATTACGGTTCATGGTGACCCAAAAATCGCCTTGGAGTGTGAGGAAGATGATGCTGCTTATGCTGAGTTGGCCTGCGCCACAGAAGAGCTTAAGTTTTATAAGGACAATGTTGACCCGGCCGATATGACTCCCTTGAAGTTTCAGGCTGATGACACTAAACAGGTTGATTTTGTCCTTGGCGATTCATCTCAACAGTTCACAGTAGGGGCTAATATGGATCCTAAATAGGAAAGCACATTCATCGAGTTCATCCGTGAGAATCGGGACATCTTTGCATGGAAACCTTCTGACATGCTGGGTGTACCGAGAGAATTCGCTGAGCACACTCTTAATGTGGATCCCAAGTTTAAGCCGGTTAAATAGTTCCTTCATCGTTTCAATGAAGAGCGACGTAAAGCTATTGGAGAAGAGGTGGCCCGGCTCTTAGCGGCTGGGTTTATCATTGAAGTCTTTCACCCTGAGTGGTTGGCTAACCCGGTGTTGGTACTCAAGAAGAACGGCACTTGGCGTATGTGTGTTGATTACACAGATCTCAACAAGGCTTGTCCAGCTGATCCATTTTCTCTCCCTCGTATTGACCAGATTATCGACGCTATGGCAGGTTGTGAGAGCTTATGTTTCCTTGATGCTTATTCTGTTTATCATCAGATCAAGATCACAGTTAAAGACCAAGAGAAGACGGCTTTCATCACACCTTTTGGAGCTTTCCACTATGTTTCTATGCCTTTTGGGCTCAAGAGTGCCCAGGCGACTTATCAGCATTGTGTTCAGAGTTGCTTGCATAGTCAGATTGGACACAATGTTCATGCTTATGTGGATGATATTGTGGTCAAGTCCCGGAAGAAGGAGACTCTTCTTGATGATTTGAAGGAGACTTTTGACAATCTCCGGGTCTATAAAATGATGCTTAATCCGGCCAAGTGTGTCTTTGGTATGCCTACAGGCAAACTATTGGGTTTTCTGGTTTCAGAGAGAGGCATTGAAGCTAACCCGGAGAAGATCAAAGCCATCACCTCGCTTGCTAAACCGGCATGTGTCAATGATGTCCAGCGTCTGGCGGGTCGTATTGCGGCGTTGAGCCGGTTCATAAGTCGCCTGGGAGAGAAGGCAATACCTTTATATCAGATGATGAAGAAGACAGATCATTTTGTTTGGAGTGATGCTGCCAATGAGGCATTTGAGGCGCTCAAAAAACAGCTAGTTGAGCCGCCCATCCTTGCAGCTCCAGTTGAGAAAGAACCCTTACTCCTATATGTGGCGGCTAATAGTCACGCTGTCAGTGTGGCTTATTATGTCAGTGAGGTGTTGATCGAATCCAAGCAATGATATCCACATTGGTGGAAATTGGTGTATGGGGTGTTCATGGCAAATCGTAAGCTGAAGCATTATTTTCTTGGTCACCCTATTACTATAGTTAGTTCTACACCTTTGGGGGATATTATTCAGAACCGTGAAGCTACAGGCCGGGTGGCTAAGTGGGCAATTGAACTTGGGCCTCATGGTTTGAAATATGTTCCAAGGACAACCATCAAATCTCAAGCTTTGGTGGATTTCATAAATGACTAGACCGAGTTGCAGACACCTGAGGAGAAGCCTGACAACACGTATTGGACAATCCACTTTGATGGGTCCAGGCAATTGGAAGGCTCAGGGGCTGGAGTAATTTTGACTTCCCCACGAGGTGATAATTTTTTTATGTGTTGAGGCTAATATTTCCTTGTACTAATAATGTAGTTGAGTATGAAACTTTACTCTATGGCCTTCGTATGGCCAAAGAGATGAATTTAAGCCAGGCCAGGTGTCTGGGCGACTCAAATCTTGTAGCTAGGCAAGTTTCTGGCAAGTGGGACTCTAAAGACCCGCTCATGGCGGTTTATCGCCGGGCGGTTGATACTATTGCTGGCCATTTTCAGGGTTATCAAGTGGATCACCTTGACAGAGAAAGAATGAGGCGGCTGATGCCTTAAGTCGGCTTGGGTCTCAACGTAAGTCGGTGCCTCCTAATGTGTTCCTAGATGTGCTACACAATCCTTTTGTCAAATTACCATCTGAAGAAGACCTTGTTGGTCTTGACCCGGAGGTGCAATTGGTGGCGGCTCTTCATGCTATTCCAGATTGGACTTTGCCTTATCTAGCTTATATGACCCGAGGCGAGTTACCAGAGGATGAAACTTTGGCAAGACAGATAACCCGGCGGTCTAAGTCTATGACTATGGTCAACAGCGAGTTACATGATACGTCCATTTTGCATCATGTTTTTATATCGATATTTATTGCATTATGGGCTGTTATTACACATTATGTCACAATACTTATGCCTATTCTCTCTTATTTTACAAGGTTTACATGAAGAGGGAGAATGCCGGCAGCTGGAATTCTGGGCTGGAAAAGGAGCAAATATTAGAGACCTATTCTGCACAACTCCAAAAGTCCTGAAACTTCACTGAGGCACGTTTTGGAATTATTCAAAAATACTCGCGAAAGAATAAACCAGAGGGGGCCCACACCCTGGCCACGAGGGTGGGGGCGCGCACTACCCCCCTGGGCGCACCCCCTGTCTCGTGGGCCCCCTGGCAGGCCTCTGGTGCCCATCTTCTGCTACATGAAGTCTTTCACCCTGGAAAAAATCAGAAGGAAGCTTTCGGGACGAAACACCGCCGCCACAAGGCGGAACCTTGGCGGAGCCAATCTAGGGCTCAGGCGGAGCTGTTCTGCCGGGGAAACATCCCTCCGGGAGGGGGAAATCATAACCATCGTCATCACCATCGATCCTCTTAGCGGGAGGGGGTCAATCTCCATCAACATCTTCACCAGCACCATCTCCTCTCAAACCCTAGTTCATCTCTTGTATCCAATCTTTGTCTCAAAACCTCATATTGGTACCTGTGGGTTGCTAGTAGTGTTGATTACTCCTTGTAGTTGATGCTGGTTGGTTTATTTGGTGGAATGTCATATGTTCAGATCCTTTATGCATATTAATACCCCTCTGATTATGAACATGAATATGATTTGTGAGTAGTTACGTTTTTTCCTGAAGACATGGGAGAAGTCTTGCTATAATTAGTCATGTGAATTTGCTATTCGTTCGATATTTTGGTGAGATGTATGTTGTCTTTCCTCTAGTGGTGTTATGTGAACGTCGACTACATGACACTTCACCATTATTTGGGCCTAGGGGAAGGCATTGGGAAGTAATTAGTAGATGATGGGTTGCTAGAATGACAGAAGCTTAAACCCTAGTTTATGCGTTGCTTCGTAAGGGGCTGATTTGGATCCATTTGTTTCATGCTATGGTTAGGTTTACCTTAATACTTCTTTTGTAGTTGCGGATGCTTGCAATAGGGGTTAATCATAAGTGGGATGCTTGTCCAAGGAAGGCCAGTACCCAAGCGCCGGTCCACCCACATGTCAAATTATCAAAGTAACGAACGCGGATCATATGAGCGTGATGAAAACTAGCTTGACGATAATTCCCATGTGTCCTCGGGAGCGTTTTCCTTCATATAAGAGTTTGTCTAGGCTTGTCCTTTGCTACAAAAAGGATTGGGCCACCTTGCTGCACCTTGTTTACTTTTGTTACTTGCTACCCGTTACAAATTACCTTATCACAAAACTATCTGTTACCGATAATTTCAGTGCTTGCAGAGAATACCTTACTGAAAACCGCTTGTCATTTCCTTCTGCTCCTCGTTGGGTTCGACACTCTTACTTATTGAAAGGACTACGATAGATCCCTACACTTGTGGGTCATCAAGACTCTTTTCTGGCGCCATTGTCGGGGAGTGAAGCGTCTTTGGTAAGTGGAATTTGGTAAGGAAAAATTTATATAGTGTTCTGAAATTTACTGTCACTTGTTACTATGGAAAGTAATCCTTTGAGGGGCTTGTTCGGGGTATCTTCACCCCGACCAATAGAGCAAAGAGTTGCTCCTCAACCTACTGAACCTACTGAAAATGTTTACTTTGAAATTCCTTCGGGTATGATAGAGAAACGGCTAGCTAATCCTTTTACAGGAGATGGAACATTGCATCCCGATTTACACCTAATCTATGTGGATGAAGTTTGTGGATTATTTAAGCTTGCAGGTATGCCCGAGGATGTTATCAAGAAGAAGGTCTTCCCTTTATCTTTGAAGGGAAAGGCATTGACATGGTTTAGGCTATGTGATGATATGGGATCATGGAACTACAACCGATTGAAATTGGAATTTCATCAGAAGTTTTATCCTATGCATCTTGTTCATCGTGATCGTAATTATATATATAATTTTTGGCCTCGCGAAGGAGAAACCATCGCTCAAGCTTGGGGGAGGCTTAAGTTAATGTTATATTCATGCCCCAATCATGAGCTCTCAAGAGAAATTATTATTCAAAAAATTTATGCTCGGCTTTGTCTCAATATTCGCTCCATGCTCGATACTTTTTATACTAGTTCTTTTATGATGAAGACTATTGAATTCAAATGGGATTTATTGGAAAGAATTAAACGCAACTCTGAAGCTTGGGATCTCGATGAAGGTAAGGAGTCAGGTATAACACCTAAGTTTGATTGTGTTAAATCTTTTATGGATACCGATGTTTTCCATGAATTTAGCACTAAATATGGACTTGACTCTGAGATAGTAGCTTCTTTCTGTGAATCATTTGCTACTCATGTTGATCTCCCTAAGGATAAGTGGTTTAAATATCATCCTCCCATTGAAGTAAAAGTAGTTGAACCTATTAAAGTTGAAGAAAAGACTATCACTTGTAATCTTGATCCTATTGTTCCTACCGCTTATATTGAGAAACCACCTTTCCCTGTTAGAATAAAGGATCATGCTAAAGCTTCAACTGTGGTTCATAAGAGCAATACTAGAACACCTACACCCCCTAAGCAAATTAAAGTTGAACCTAGTATTGCTATGGTTAAAGATCTCTTGGCCGATAATATTGATGGGCATGTTATTTACTTCTGCAGTGAAGCTGCTAGAATTGCTAGACCCGATACTAAGGGTAAACATAGACCTGTTGTTGGCATGCCTATTGTTTCTGTTAAAATAGGAGATCATTGTTATCATGGCTTGTGTGATATGGGTGCTAGTGCAAGTGCAATACCTCATTCCTTATACAAAGAAATTATGCATGATACTGCACCTGCTGAGATAGAAGAAATTGATGTTACAATTAAGCTTGCAAATAGAGATACTATTTCACCAGTTGGGATTATTAGAGATGTTGAAGTCTTGTGTGGGAAAGTTAAATATCCTACTGATTTTCTTGTTCTTGGTTCCCTACAAGATGACTTTTGTCCCATTATATTTGGTAGGCCCTTCTTGAATACTGTTAATGCTAAGTTAGATTGCGAAAAGGATATTGTTAATGTTGGTTTAGGGGATATGTCTCAGGAGTTTAATTTTGCTAAATTTGATAGACAACCCCATGATAAAGAATTGCCTAGTAAAGATGAAATTGTTGGTCTTGCTTATATTGCCGTGCCTCCTAATGATCCTTTAGAACAATATTTGCTAGATCATGAAAATGATATGTTTATGAATGAAAGAAGGGAAATAGATGAAGTGTTCTTTAAACAGGGGCCTATTTTGAAACACAACTTGCCTGTTGAAATCCTAGGGGATCCTCCTCCACCCAAGGGTGATCCCGTGTTTGAGCTTAAACCATTACCTGATACTCTTAAATATGCTTATCTTGATGAGAAAAAGATATATCCTGTTATTATTAGTGCTAACCTTTCAAAGCATGAAGAAAACAAATTATTGAAAACTCTGAAGAAGCACCGTGCTGCTATTGGATATACTCTTGATGATCTTAAGGGCATTAGTCCCACTCTATGCCAGCACAAAATAAAATTGGAGAAAGACGCTAAACCGGTTGTTGATCACCAACGACGGTTAAATCCTAAGATGAAAGAAGTGGTAAGAAAAGAAATACTAAAGCTTCTGGAGGCAGGTATAATTTATCCCATTGCTGATAGTCAGTGGGTAAGTCTTGTCCATTGTGTCCCTAAGAAGGGAGGTATTACTGTTATTCCTAATGATAAAGATGAATTGATCCCACAAAGAATCGTTACAGGTTATAGAATGGTAATTGATTTCCGCAAACTAAATAAAGCTACTAAAAAGGATCATTACCCTTTACTTTTTATTGATAAAATGCTAGAAAGATTATCCAAACATACACATTTTTGCTTTCTAGATGGTTATTCTGGTTTCTCTCAAATACCTATGTCAAAAGAGGATCAAGAAAAGACTACTTTTACTTGCCCTTTCGGTACCTTTGCTTATAGACGTATGCCTTTTGGTTTATGCAATGCACCTGCTACCTTTCAAAGATGCATGATGGCTATATTCTCTGACTTTTGTGAAAAGATTGTTGAGGTTTTCATGGATGATTTTTCCGTATATGGAACTTCTTTTGATGATTGCTTGAGCAACCTTGATCGAGTTTTGCAGAGATGTGAAGAAACTAATCTTGTCTTGAATTGGGAGAAGTGCCACTTTATGGTTAATGAAGGTATTGTCTTGGGGCATAAAATTTCTGAAAGAGGTATTGAAGTTGATAAAGCTAAAGTTGATGCTATTGAAAAGATGTCGTGTCCTAAGGACATTAAAGGTATAAGAAGTTTCCTTGGTCATGCCGGTTTTTATAGGAGGTTCATTAAAGACTTCTCAAAAATTTCTAGGCCTCTGACTAATCTATTACAAAAAGATGTTCCTTTTGTCTTTGATGATGATTGTGTAGAAGCATTTGAAATACTTAAGAAAGCCTTGATTTCTGCACCTATTGTTCAGCCTCCTGAGTGGAATTTACCCTTTGAAATTATGTCTGATGCTAGTGATTATGCTGTTGGTGTTGTTCTAGGACAAAGAGTTGATAAGAAATTAAATGTTATTCAATATGCTAGTAAAACTCTAGACAGTGCCCAGAGAAATTATGCTACTACTGAAAAAGAATTTTTAGCAGTTGTATTTGCTTGTGATAAGTTCAGACCTTATATTGTTGATTCTAAAGTAACTGTTCACACTGATCATGCTGCTATTAAATATCTTATGGAAAAGAAAGATGCTAAACCTAGACTTATTAGATGGGTTCTCCTACTACAAGTATTTGATTTGCATAATATTGATAGAAAGGGAGCTGAGAACCCCGTTGCAGACAACTTGTCTAGGTTAGAAAATGTTCTTGATGACCCACTACCTATTGATGATAGCTTTCCTGATGAACAACTGGCTGTCATAAATGCTTCTCGTACTGCTCCATGGTATGCTGATTATGCCAATTACATTGTTGCTAAATTTATACCACCTAGTTTCACATACCAGCAAAAGAAAAAGTTTTTCTATGATTTAGGACATTACTTCTGGGATGATCCACACCTTTATAAAGAAGGAGTAGATGGTGTTATTAGATGTTGTGTACCTGAGCATGAACAGGAAAAGATCCTATGCAAGTGTCACTCCGGGGCTTATGGAGGACACCACACTGGAGATAGAACTGCACATAAGGTATTGCAATCCGGTTTTTATTGGCCTACTCTCTTCAAAGATGCCCGTAAGTTTGTCTTGCCTTGTGATGAATGTCAAAGAATCGGTAATATTAGTAGACGTCAAGAAATGCCTATGAATTATTCACTTGTTATTGAACCATTTGATGTTTGGGGCTTTGATTATATGGGACCATTTCCTTCCTCTAATGGCTATACACATATTTTAGTTGCTGTTGATTATGTTACTAAGTGGGTAGAAGCTATTCCAACTAGTAGTGCTGATCATAACACCTCTATTAAGATGCTTAAAGAAGTTATTTTCCGAGGTTTGGAGTCCCAAGATACTTAATGACTGATGGTGGTTCACATTTTATTCATGGTTCTTTTCGTAAAATGCTTGCTAAGTATGACATTAATCATAGAATTGCATCTCCATATCACCCACAATCTAGTGGCCAAGTAGAATTAAGTAATAGAGAGATCAAATTAATTTTGCAAAAGACTGTTAATAGATCTAGAAAGAATTGGTCCAAGGAACTTGATGATGCATTATGGGCCTATAGAACTGCATATAAAAACCCGATGGGTATGTCTCCGTATAAAATGGTTTATGGAAAAGCATGTCACTTACCTCTCGAACTAGAACATAAGGCATATTGGGCCATTAAAGAGCTCAATTGTGATTTCAAACTTGCTGGTGAGAAGAGACTATTTGATATTAGCTCACTTGATGAATGGAGAACTCAAGCCTATGAGAATGCCAAACTATTTAAAGAAAAAGTTAAAAGATGGCATGACAAAAGGATACAAAAGCGTGAGTTTAATGTAGGTGATTATGTGTTGCTATTCAACTCTCGTTTAAGATTTTTTGCAGGAAAGCTTCTCTCTAAATGGGAAGGTCCTTACGTTATCGAGGAGGTCTATCGTTCCGGTGCCATAAAAATCAACAACTTCGAAGGCACAAATCCGAAGGTAGTGAATGGTCAAAGAATCAAACATTATATCTCAGGTAATCCTATAAATGTTGAAACTAATGTTATTGAAACCGTAACCCCGGAGGAGTACATAAGGGACACCTTCTAGAATGTTTCAGACTCCGAAAAGGAATAGGTATGTGGTACGGTAAGTAAACCAACTCCAAAACAGTTCTAATGGCAGTTTTTCTCCGTTTTGGAATATTTAAGAAAATAGGAAAATAAGAAGTAGTCCGGGAAGGACACGAGGCGTCCACAAGGGTGGAGGGCGCGCCCTACCCCCCTGGGCGCGCCCCCTGCCTCGTGGGCACCTCGTGTGCTCTCTGGACTCCGTTTTCTTGCACGATACTTCTTTTGGTCAGTAAAAATTCAATATATAATCTCCCGAAGGTTTTGATCACCGTACCACGCAAATATCCTCTATTTTTGTTTTGAGTTGTTTCTGCCGCAGATTAGAGCAAGATGTCTTCTCAAGAGTCAGTAGGGGAGAGTCGGCTGTCTCATCCGACACCGGGTCCAGGAGCAAATAACGATGCCTATCACTTTGGGCCATCAACGGAGGAAGAGATGGAGGCCAACTTGAAAAGGATAGATGCCATGGAGGAGAATCGTATCCTGAGGGGCATCATCGCCAAGAATATCACCTCACCACCTCCGAAGAAAGAGACATAAACACAAGGGTATGGGCACTCGCCTTGGCAACCGCCAAGTTTGGGGGAGGTGCCCCGGTATCGTATCACCGTCACACTCCTATCTTTACCGTTTTTCTTAGTTCGATCCTTTTAGTAATATCTTGATCTAGTAGAGTAAAGTTTTAGTATGATCTAGCTTTGAGTTTTGCTTTATGATTCCTCTATGTAATCGAGTCCGTGAGCTATATATATAATAAAGATTAGTGTTGAGTTAAGGGCTTGATTATCTTGCTATGATCTTGAGGGAATAAAAGAAAAAGAAAGAACAAAAAGAAATAAAGAGATCATACTGATCTTATGGAGAGTAATGACTTCACATATAAAGAGTATGATGAATAAAAGTTGTTGAGAGTTGACAAACATAGTTTTGGTCATCGTTGCAATTAATAGGAAATAATAAAGAAAGAGAGGTTTTCACATATAAATATACTATCTTGGACATCTTTTATGATTGTGAGCACTCATTAAAATATGACATGCTAAAAAGTTGATGTTGGACAAGGAAGACAACGTAATGGGTTATGTTTTCTTATATCCAAAATAAAGTATATTGTCATGGATCATCCAACATGTTGAGCTTGCCTTTCCCCCTCATGCTAGCCAAATTCTTTGCACCAAGTAGAGATACTACTTGTGCTTCCGAATATTCTTAAACCCAGTTTGCCATGAGAGTCCACCATATCTACCTATGGATTGAGTAAGATCCCTCAAGTAAGTTGTCATTGTTGCATGCAATAAAAATTTCTCTCTAAATATGTATGATTTATTAGTGTGGAGAAAATAAGCTTTATACGATCTTGTGATGTGGAAGAAATAAAAGCGACGGACTGCATAATAAAGGTCCATATCACAAGTGGCAATATAAAGTGACGTTCTTTCGCATTAAGATTTTGTGCATCCAACCATAAAAGCACATGACAACCTTTGCTTCCCCCTGCGAAGGTCCTATCTTTTATTCTTGTCTCATACTTTATACAAGAGTCATGGTGATCTTCACCTTTCCTTTTTACATTTTATCCTTTGGCAAGCACATTGTGTTGGAAAGATCCTGATATATATATCCAATTGGATGTAAATTATCATGAACTATTATTGTTGACATTACCCTTGAGGTAAAAGGTTGGGAGGAAACACTATAAGCCCCTATCTTTCTCTGTGTCCGATTAAAACTCCATAACCATAAGTATTGTGTGAGTGTTAGCAATTGTGAAAGACTAAATGATAGTTGGGTATGTGGACTTGCTGAAAAGCTCTTATATTGACTCTTTCCTATGTTATGATAAATTGCAATTGCCTCAATGACCGAGATCATAGTTTGTTAGTTTTCAATGAAGTTTCTGATTCATACTTGACATTGTGAATAGATTGTTACTTTAACATAAGAAATCATATGACAATATTTATATATGTTGCTGTTATAAGAATGATCATGATGCCCTCATGTCCGTATTTTATTTTATCGACACCTCTATCTCTAAACATGTGGACATATTTTTCGTTATCGGCTTCCGCTTGAGGACAAGTGAGGTCTAAGCTTGGGGGAGTTGATACGTCCATTTTGCATCATGCTTTTATATCGATATTTATTGCATTATGGGTTGTTATTACACATTATGTCACAATACTTATGCCTATTCTCTCTTATTTTACAAGGTTTACATGAAGAGGGAGAATGCCGGCAGCTGGAATTCTGGGCTGGAAAAGGAGCAAATATTAGAGACCTATTCTGCACACCTCCAAAAGTCCTGAAACTTCACTGAGGCACGTTTTGGAATTATTCAAAAATACTCGCGAAAGAATTAACTAGAGGGGGCCCACACCCTGGCCACGAGGGTGGGGGCGCGCACTACCCCCCTGGGCGCGCCCCCTGTCTCGTGGGCCCCTGGCAGGCCTCCGGTGCCCATCTTCTGCTATATGAAGTCTTTCACCTTGGAAAAAATCAGAAGGAAGCTTTCGGGATGAAACACCGCCGCCACGAGGCGGAACCTTGGCGGAACCACTCTAGGGCTCCGGCGGAGCTGTTCTGCTAGGGAAACATCCCTCCGGGAGGGGGAAATCATCACCATCGTCATCACCATCGATCCTCTCAGCGGGAGGGGGTCAATCTCCATCAACATCTTCACCAACACCATCTCCTCTCAACCCCTAGTTCATCTCTTTTATCCTATCTTTGTCTCAAAACCTCAGATTGGTACCTGTGGGTTGCTAGTAGTGTAGATTACTCCTTGTAGTTGATGCTAGTTGGTTTATTTGGTGGAATATCATATGTTCAGATCCTTTATGCATATTAATACCCCTCTGATTATGAACATGAATATGATGTGTGAGTAGTTACGTTTGTTCCTGAGGACATGGGGGAAGTCTTACTATAAGTAGTCATGTGAATTTGGTATTCGTTCGATATTTTGATGAGATGTATGTTGTCTTTCCTCTAGTGGTGTTATGTGAACGTTGACTACATGACACTTCACCATTATTTGGGCCTAGGGGAAGGCATTGGGAAGTAATTAGTAGATGATGGGTTGCTAGAGTGACAGAAGCTTAAACCCTAGTTTATGCGTTGCTTCGTAAGGGGCTGATTTGGATCCATTTGTTTCATGCTATGGTTAGGTTTACCTTAATACTTCTTTTGTAGTTGCGGATGCTTGCAATAGGGGTTAATCATAAGTGGGATGCTTGTCCAAGGAAGGGCAGTACCCAAGCGCCGGTCCACCCACATGTCAAATTATCAAAGTAACGAACGCGAATCATATGAGCGTGATGAAAACTAGCTTGACGATAATTCCCATGTGTCCTCGGGAGTGTTTTCCTTCATATAAGAGTTTGTCCAGGCTTGTCCTTTTCTACAAAAAGGATTGGGCCACCTTGTTGCACCTTGTTTACTTTTGTTACTTGCTACCCGTTACAAATTACCTTATCACAAAACTATCTGTTGCCGATAATTTCAGTGCTTGCAGAGAATGCCTTACTGAAAACCGCTTGTCATTTCCTTCTGCTCCTCGTTGGGTTCGACGCTCTTACTTATCGAAAGGACTACGATAGATCACCTACACTTGTGGGTCATCATTACACCACTGCAGTGTGACACGGGTATTCCAACATTGTGTTTCTCCTGAGGAGGGCCACGAAATTTTACGAGAGACTTATGAAGGTGATTGTGGTCATCATGCTGGCTCAAAGTATTTAGTGGCTAAGGCGTTTCGTCATGGGTTTTACTGGTTGACGGCTCATGCGGATGTGGAGGATATAGTCAGTAAGTGTGACGGATGTCAGAAATTTTCTTGACGAGCTCATGTGCCGGCTCAAGAGCTGCGGATGATTCCAATAACTTGGCCGTTTGCAGTCTGGGGCTTGATATGGTTGGACCTTTCAAGATGTCTCAGGATAAGAAGACCCACCTTTTGGTGGCGGTTGACAAATTTACCAAGTGGCTAGAAGCAGAGCTAGTTAGCAAGTGTGATGCAGCGACTGCAGTTCAGTTCGTTAAAAAGTTGATCTTCCGTTTTGGTTACCCACATAGTATCATCAATGATAATGGCACTAATTTTTCTAAAGGTGCTATGAAGGAATTCTGTCAAAGAGAGCATATTCATCTTGATATATCTTCTGTGGCTCATCCACAGTCTAATGGTCAGGCGGAAAGGGCTAACCAGGAGATTTTGAGAGGCATCAAGCCCCAGCTTATGGTTCCTTTGGAACAAACGCTGGGTTGTTGGGTTGAGGGGTTACCTTCAGTACTTTGGAGTATCAATACTACCCCCAATAGGTCAACTGGCTATACGCCTTTCTTCATGGTTTATGGTGCAGTGGCGGTTCTCCTAAGTGATATCCGTCATTGTGACGCCCGGATAATTAAGCTACAGTGATCCCCCGCTAATGATGCCACGTCACCACGGTTACTGTTGATAAACTCTCGATAGTTCAGAACCGAAACAAATTCAAAATTTAAATAAAAGCAAACAATAAAAATTTTCAAATATTAAAACTAAAATGTTCGGAGTGAACCAAATATTGCATAGGTAATTATGGTGGAGAAACCACACCTTTATAAAATTCTTATATACTATAAGATGAACAAAATAGCAGTAAAAACAATTAATTAAATACCTTTTATAATTAATAAAATGTCAAACTAAATTATTTGAGGACTAGACTATTTGTGGCTATGGACTAAGTTGAAATACTAATTTAGATGCTACGTGTATATTTTACTAAAACTAAAATTAGTAGGAAACAAAACTAAAACAGAAAAGGTAATATAAATAAAAAGATAAAGGCAAAACAGAAAATAAAACAAAATTAAAAGAAAGAAGAAAAGACCCCCCCCCTCCCTCTCCCTGGGCCGAATGGCCCAACTGGCCATCCAGGCCACTAGGCCGGCCCCCCCACTCCCCATAACCCCTGGGCGACCGAAACCCTAACACCCCCACGACCGCACACTCCCCCCCACTCCCCACGTCTCTCCTCTCCCCCTCCCGATCCGATCTGGATCGGGAACGAAACCGCTCCCCCCTCTCTCTCGCGATGCCTCGCCCACACTCCGTCGCCGGACTCCCCCATCACCGCACGCCCGCGCCGTCCCGCACCCGACGCGCCCACCAGCGCGCCTCGGCGCTCGACGACGCCGCCGCCCGGACCGCCTGGACCTCGCCGGACCTTCCTCGCCGGCCTGCTTCCTCTCCGACGCCGTCGTCCCCGTCACCCTCCTCGCGCCCCGCTGCCCCATCCCTACGGCCCCCGTGAGCTCACCCTCTCCTCCACTTTTCCTCGCGTGCACGCGCTCACGGCCGCGGCCTCCTCCCCGCGGCTCCGCTAGCCGCCGCTGCTTCCGGCACTCATCCCGCCTGCTCTGCTGCTCGTTTGGCCGTGCCCTCCCGCGTCGGAGCCCGCGCTCCGGGCCGCACTCGCCCCCACGGCGCACCGTCGCGCGCGCACGCGCCCGCCTCCCCTGCTCCAGGACGCGCCTGCCCGCACCGACGCACGCGCTCAGCGTGCGCTGCCCGCGCCCCGCGCCGCCACGCCTCCCTGCGACGCCCGCCTCCTTGCCGTGCCACGGCCATGCCCGCAGCCCCCCTCTGCGCCGCCGTCCTCCGCCATGCCCCGTGCCTCCGCTCGCCCCCGCGCGCCCCGCCGGCTCGCCCGGTGCCACTTGGCCCCAGGCCGCGACCCGCCGGCGCCCCGCGGTGCCCCGCCGTCGGCGCCCGGGTCCGCCCCGTCGGGCGCCCGTAACCACCCGCACCAATAGCCCACTATGGCCTCTGTGCCACTGGACGACGGGCCCCGCGGCCAGAACGTTTTTATAAAAAAAAGGAAAATAAAATAAAATAAAATAAAAATGAATTAATAAAATTAATTAATTAATTAATTAGTGAATTAATTAAGTTAATTAATCCGGTTTAATCAATCTAATTAACTAGTTAGTTTAATTGAACAATAATTAGATTAACCTAAACCCTAATTAACCTAACAGTGTATGACAGGTGGGTCCCACTAGGCCCACGTGTCAGTTTGACCAGTCAACACCTTTGTTGACTGCTGACGCCATGATGACGTCAGCAAACACTATTCTGGATAATCTTGGATTAAATTAATTAAATAAATTCTAAAAATGATTTAAAACTTTAGAAAATCATATAAAATAAACCGTAGCTCAGATGAAAATACTTTCTACATGAAAGTTGCTCAGAACGATGAGACAAATCTGGATAAGCAGCCCGTTCGTCCGCCACGCATCCCTAACATATCGAACTCGCAACTTTCCCCCTTCGGTTCATCTGTCCGAAAACGCGAAACACCGGGAATACTTTCCCGGAGGTTCCCCCTTCGCCGGTATCACCTACTACCGCGATTGGGCACACCTAGCATCACGCTTTGTCATGTCATGCATCGTCATGCATTTGTTTGCGTTGTATTTATTGTTTCTTCCCCCTCTTCTCTCGCTAGACACCGAGACCGACGCCGCTGCTACTCAGTACGACTACGGTGTTGACGACCTCTCCTTCTTGCCAGAGCAATCAGGCAAGCCCACCAGATATCGCCTATTCTACTCTATACTGCTTGCATTAGAGTAGTGTAGCATGTTACTGCTTTCCGTTAATCCTATTGAGCTGCATAGCCTGTCCTTGCTACCACTGTTGTTACCTTTACCTGCAATCATACATGCTTAGTATAGGATGCTAGTATTCCATCTGTGGCCCTACAGTCTTGTCCGACCAGGGCCAGGCCCACCTCTCGCCTAGGTGGTCTCAACCTGCCCTGTCGCTCCGCCACAAAGGTTCACTCAGAGGGTCGTCGGGACAAATGTCCTTTCGGACCCAATCCGTGAATTGCTCGCGGGTACTCCTACGAGCCGACCCGACTTTTCCCCTTTCCCTTCTACCTGGTTGTCGCAACCAGATGCCGGAGCCCAGGAGCCAGACGCCACCGTCGACGACGACTCCTACTACACCGGAGGTGCCTACTACTATGTGCAGCCCGCTGACGACGACCGGGAGTAGTTAGGAGGATCCTAGGCAGGAGGCCTGCGCCTCTTTCGATCTGTATCCCAGTTTGTGCTAGCCTTCTTAAGGCAAACTTGTTTAACTTATGTCGTACTCAGATATTGTTGCTTCCGCTGACTCGTCTATGATCGAGCACTTGTATTCGAGCCCTTGAGGCCCCTGGCTTGTATTATGATGCTTCTATGACTTATTTTACTTTTTAGAGTTGTGTTGTGATATCTTCCCGTGAGTCCCTGATCTTGATCGTACACGTTTGCGTGTATGATTAGTGTACGATTGAATAGGGGGCGTCACAGTCATGACTCGCCATGAGTGGCAGCTTATGTTGAGACTGGTAATGAGACGGCGCGACAGAACGCACTTGATGCTATGGATGAAGAACGTGACCTTGTGGCGGGTTGTTCAGCAATATACCAACAAGATCTGTGTCGCTATCATAGTCGCAGAGTCAAGACTCGAGCGTTTCAAGAAGGCGACTTGGTGCTCCAGCTGATTCAAGATCAGACAGATATGCACAAGTTATCCTCACCTTGGGAAGGACCTTTTGTGGTCAGTAAGAATCTTAATAATGGCTCGTATTATCTCATTGATATACGTGAGCGCAAGAAGTCACACACCTCTGAGCAGGAGACCAACAGGCCTTGGAATATTGCTCATCTTCGGCCTTACTATACTTGAGCCACCGGCTCTCTCCATTGTACACACTTTTGTCAATGTATATATCTTTTTGTGATCAAAATAATAAGCCGGCATCCCTGAAAATTCAGGGCCTCTGTCGTTTCATTTCTGTGTATCTGAGTCTTTATTAATTGGTCATAAGGTCACTGGGGGGCTTCCAACCCACAGGGTTTAGCTTTCATACCCTCTTGACCGGCCTGAGTTGCCATATTATGAGTTATACCTGCCTGTTTGCAACTTGCCACTCCGCCAGGTGACTCACCGAACTCTTAACAGTCAATCTTTTTTAAGGCCCGGAACTTGTTAAGGTTAAAACGATGGCTTGTGTCATGTGAGAGCCGACTTACAGTGAGCTAGGATAAACTCAACGACTGTGCGGCCATGAAAGCACAAGGTCTGTGAGCCAACCTGTTCGGTCGTGTTTTGAAAAACCGGCCCAACAATTATTTGAGATTTGTTGTATCTTTCTTTTATTTTCTTTGGATATTTTTATCTTAAGTTTTTTGCTTTTGTGTAAATTTTGATTACCCGGGTCGTGAGGCTCCGGATTATGTGGCTCATGTTCGAGTATTTTGGGGTTGTAACCCGCCCTGGCTTTGGACTTTAAGTCGCCAGTGTATTTTGGTCTGAATAGTCGTGGTCATGAGGATGCAAGTCTTCGAGTTGTCACCCGCACTGACTATTGATTTTTAACCTGCCAGCATGATTTGACTCTACAGGTATGTTTTCAACTATTATATGAGACTACGAGTCTTCGGGTTTGGTAACCCGCCTTGGTTTTTGACCTTAAGTCACTGGTATGTTTTGGCTTGAATAGCCTTGATTATAGTGTTTTTAGTAGTCATATAAGGCTACATATGTTTGGGTTGTCACCCGCCCTGGCTTTTGACTTTAAGTCGCCAACATATATGTTGTTTAATTCTTTGTATGATCACATCAGGCCTATCTTAAAGATTAAACTAGTGGATCAAAAGTCAAGATCAATATGCACGAAGGCATGACATGGCGGACCATTGTTTGACACTACCCTATTACAAGGCTTTACGCTGAAGCCCAAAAAAGTTTTGAATTAAGTATTTCTGGAGCTGCACTCCCATAACCCGGCCCGAGAGCCGCCTGGATCATCATCACTATGCTCAGTTGTCTTCCTGCCACCTTGAAGATTGTGGGTCATCCTGCACCGGCTCTTCTTCGTCGATCATCTGAAGATCAGCCATTGTCCAGTCGATGCCGATTAAAGCTTCGAATGTGGCCTCATCATTTAGTATAATGGAATGATCAACATCAGGGCGACGATATGCTTATGCCAAGAAGGAATGAGATTGACAACATCATGGAGCTGGCGGCTTAATCTTTTGGTTGTTGTTGTCATAAGCCCGCATGTACTCGTTTAAGTTTAGCTCTTCAATGAGCTTGCAAGCCACGTGCCGCATCTCTCGGACGCATTGATTGAAGCCTTTTTCTTCAAAGGTTGACTGGTCATCCTTGAATTTCGGGCACCCGGTGGCTATTTCCTCTGGGCCAAGCTCAGATTGCCATGCTTTGGCCCGGCCAAGAGCCACGATGGCTCCGTCCACAAGACCGCAGAGAGTGCCAGAGTATAACTGCTCTGTTAAAGAGTAAACCGCCTTCAGCTTCAATAACATGTCTTGACCAAGACTTGCACTCCTGGGGCATGTTAAGAAGTTATACAAGAGTCGCCCAGCGAGTTAGTAATGCATATATATATGAGAAACCAGGCGGGTTACAAAATTTGAATGGCACATTACACTTACCGAAGATGGCGGTTGTCATTTGAGAGATGTGTTGTTTTAAGCCGGATAACTCTTCGATTACCGGCTTAAGCGCAGCTTCAACATCTTCGGCCTTTTTTGCTAGAGCAGCCTTGTCAGTCTCCTAGGCGGATCTCTCAATGTCAAAACCTGCTTTAACTTTCTCAATTTCTTCTAATGAGGCCTTCAGCTCGGACTTGGCCTTGGAGGTTTCTGTCTGCTGCAGCTTTAAACTTTTTCTTAAATCGCCAACTTGCGATTCCTTCATGTTCAATTCTACCTGAAATAAATATAGCAATGGTTACAATGCAAGGAGCAAGTTTGATGAGGTATGGTTAATCAAGTCCCAAGCACATTGCAAACAATAAACTTGGCACTTGGGGGCTAATGTAGGTCATTTTAATCTAATTATGACCCGGCTCACTTCATTAAGTTAAGCCGGCCCTTGGGGGCTACATGTTTGGGTTTCTTAAGTGACTATAAGTCTCGGCTCACTTCATTAAGTTAAGCCGGCCCTTGGGGGCTACATGTTTGGATTTTTTTAAGTGCTTATAAAGTCCCGGCTCATCTTGCTAAACTTAAGCCGGTCCTTGAGGGTTGCAAATTGGAAAAGGTTACAAGTCTACAGCATACTCACTATTTTCCTATACTCTAGACTTGACGGCTATATAAGTGAATATGGAAAGGGGTTAGCAACATACCTCATAGCGTTCCTTCATAAGGTTCACTAAGCCGGCTTCCAGGTCACGACTAGTATGAAGGCGGTTCAGATAGCCTGCGTGGATGTCGCTTGCACTGAGGGCAGTGTAGCTTTCCAGGTCCAGCTTCCCCTTGCCTTTGTCCAAGGAAGGAGATTCTTCTTTGGTACCATGCTTAGCTAGCACATTGGAAGCCCCTGGAGCTGTATGAGTCGTCCCAGTGATGGTCACGTCATTAGAGTCCTTTTCAAGAGGGATCGCTTTAGCTGGCTTTGGAGGAGTCGACGACTTGGGGCTCGGCGGGTCATGGCTGGCCGCCGGGTTAAATTCAGTATCCATTTCAAATTCAGTATCCATTTCCTCAGGGACGGTGGCATCGATTGACAGTGGCGGGTCATTAATAGGTTTTGCCGGGTCTTGGGTGAGGGCCTCAGAAATATCTGCAGACTGCTTCTCTGGTTCAGCAGTTTTGGGATCCTTTGAAGACCCGCCCAGCTTCTGTTTCTTGCCTGCTTTGGCAATACCTCTGCAACAAAGATACAAAGTATATGAGTGTATCATTACAAGTCATTGATAAACAAATGAAAATACTAACCCTTGGGCGATCTTGAAAGTGGCCATCTGAGTCCCGGAAGAGTCGCCGGATGACGGAGGCGTCTTCTGATAATTTGAGTTGGAAGGATTAAGAGGTTGACGTATGAGGCCGGCTAATGGATAAAGAGAATTTGGGTTATGTGGAACCTTATGTCGACGCTTGCAAGGAACAGGCGGGTTAGGCAAGCCGGAGATGAGGTCGTGAAAGCCGCTACTCCGGGTCGGGCGTCTTGAATCGTTTTGTTGTTTCTTCAAAAGAAAGTTGGGATCCAAGTGAGCAAGAGGATGACAAAAATTCACCTTCCGGACGACCCATCGAATTTTGTTGGTTGGTAAGGGTTCTGAGCCGGAGGAAATTATACTCTGCTGCGTCTGCATGGCTGGTCTCTGCCTCTTCCTGAGAGGAATCAGCATTAATAAGTTGCATGAAAATAAAGCCAAGGGAGTCAAGTTCTACCTCCGACTCATCATCAAGTTGGAGCATTTCTTCAGCTAATGGTTTCTTGGGGCGACCTGGACCACGAGTTTTTGTTTTGGTCTTCTTAACTGGGGCGGCGGCTTGAAGTTTCCTTCTCCGGAATGGAGAGTCGGCATGTATACAAATGAGCAACAGAAAATTGAAATAAGGAGAAAGTTACAAAAATTGATGAAAACATGAAGTTTGATCTAATGACTTAGAGGAGGAGCCAGGTTAAGTGTGCTGAAAGGATTTAATCCCACTTTGCTGCAGCTTTCCAGGGACTCGCCGAGCAGCGTCTTGACCATCTCATTGATCTCTTTATCAGTCAGACGAGCTGGGTTGTAGCATTGTGGGTCTTTTGGGTCACCAGTATAATGACACATTAAGCCGTCGCGCTGGCTCAATGGCAAAATCCTCCAGGCGACCCAGCAGCAGACCGGGTCAACTCCAGTTAGGCCATTGGAGAGCAAGGCCCTTATCTTTGAAAAGGTGGCAGCAAAGGGAGCGCGTTCCGTGGCAGTTAAACGACCTGGAAGCTGGCCGGTGGTGGTAAGCCGGTAGGGGCGGAAACCTGGCAAGGGGTTCTCTCCAGATGGGGAGGTGTCTTTGCAGTTGAACTAGGTGAAATTCCAGTCTTTGGGTGACTGGGCAGGGTGGCTGAAGGAAAAAACTACATCTCTTCGCCTTTGGATGGAAACGCATCCGAGCTCAAGACTGGTCCCGCCCGTCTAACATTTCAGTTTGACGGTTGATATAAAAGTAGTCTCTAAACAGATCAACAGAGGGTTCTTCCCCAAGATACACCTCGCACAACACTTGGAAGTTGCATATATTGGAGACAGAATTGAGGCCAATGTCTTGTGGATGAAGGTTGTAGAAATGCAAAACATCCCGGAATTTTTTTGACCCGGGGGGCGAGAAACCACGGAGAAGATGATCTGTAAAAACTAAAACCTCCCCTTCTTGGGGCTCGGGGGGGCATTCGGAGCCTGGAACCCGCCAGTGAATGACCTCTTGGGGAGGTAAAAACCCCATGGTCACGAAATCATTGAGTGTGCTCTCCGTGACTTTGGAGGCAATCAAGTCACAGGAGGTGGGAGTCTTAGTCATGATGGTGAGTTAAAAATTATGGTCTGAGGATAAAAGTATGGCAGATTAATGTATGATGATAAACCGCCTGAACGATCATACAACAATTCAACAACGATGATCTAAACATAGTTAAAAGGCTATGCATTATGGGCTAATGAAGGATTTGTGAGCCGCCCTAGCCATGGAACGGAGCAATTTACCAGATTATAAGTACATGGCGGGTTAAGTTGAGAAAATATAAGCCGGCAAACATTGTCGATGGGTTATACAAAACTTTGGATTTCTTGGCGGGTCACAAAGTTGTTATTTAAGCCGCCCG
The DNA here is from genome assembly GCF_018294505.1 of Triticum aestivum. Lineage (NCBI taxonomy): Eukaryota > Viridiplantae > Streptophyta > Magnoliopsida > Poales > Poaceae > Triticum > Triticum aestivum. The sequence goes on along the minus strand of NC_057814.1, from coordinate 278,465,212 downwards.
AACAAAGAATGGCGGGTCAGTTGTCTATGAAGACAAGATGGTTGAAATTACGCTAAGTATGGAACAAACAAGTTTCACGAATTGTGCCTAAAATTTTGGATCTACGGCAGTTCGAGAAATGAAGAACAATTCAGAAACCTAAGGTGCAGCAGTAGAAAAAGTGGTAAGCCGTGCATGGATTCTGAAGAAAAGGGATCTACACGAGATGCAAGATAAGGACTAAAAACTGCTACCGCCCCGCATCTACTTCGTTTTTGGATTGAACTACATTTTCTAAGCGGAAGGTGGATGAACTCGAGAGAACCGCGATGAACAGGCCGGTGAACTATATGAACGGCTATGACCTAATGCGGATCTGAAGCGGAAAAGAAGGAGTATCTGATGAAGTTGAAGAAGAGCGGGGGTGCGCCGCCGGTATCTAGTCCGGTCAGGTTGATGCAGCGGCCTTTGTCGGAGTCGCTGGTGAAGAACGGCCGGAGCAGTGGAGCTCTTGAGCGGCGGAGGTCGCGAGGAGGAAGAAGAAGTGGAAGCGAAAGGGGGTAAAAGTGAAAAAGGAACCCCTCCGTGCCTATTTATAAGGGAAAAAGTGAAACCGTGAAATGGTAGGCGCGGAAATCGAGGAGACGTCATAATTATCTTAACACTGGAGGCGCCTCAATTCTCGGACGACCAATTACTGTAAAAAGGTTCGTTGTGATGTCATAGGTTTTTTCTGGATTTATCTCGCATGACGTCACGGCGAGTTACAGCGATTTGTTCAAAGGTAAGCATTGGAAAGAAGACTCGCCAACCAGAAAGTGAAGATTCACATGAACAAGTTCAAATCAATCTGGGGCCTAATGTTGGGGATATAATCCCGCCGTGTGACCCGCCCAGGAGGGGCCGGGTTACACTGTTGGCGACTCAAGAATAAAAGGCTTAGATGGGCCTGAGAAGACATGAAGACTAGAGGCGGCTTAAGAGGCGGGCCTGTTGAAGGCCCAAGACCCGAAGGTGTGAGCCGCCCGATGGTGACTTGCCTGGTAAGGCAAGGCGACTTGGAAACCGAGTTGGTCACGTTGTGTGATTCGACTTGGACTCTTGTAAAGCCCAGGGCCTCGACCTGTGTATATAAAGGCGAGACCCTGCGGCGGGTTAACTCAAGAAACAATTAATCGATAGCTAGGTCAAGCGATTCCGCTCCCTTGTAATCGATATTCAAGCAATAGTAAACAAAAGCAGGAGTAGGCTTTTACATCGTTGTGAGGGGCCAAACCTGGGTAAACCATGTGTCCTTTGTCCCGATCAACCCCTACAAGTTAACCTATGTTGTGATGGCTCCACATCTAAGTCCTTTCACAAGGGCATCTGTCGTGACAAAACCACGACAAGGGGCGTCGTCATGCCGCGTGGAGTGACGCAGTGCGGCTAGGGAATGTTGCGACAGATGGCCCGTGCTCTTGGTAGTGATGGCGTGCTACATGTAGGTGTTGCGAGCCAAGCTATGGGACCACCGTCGGTACGGCGAGGCGATGTTGCATGAGTAATGTCATGTTGTGGGGGAGCGTTGTTGTGCCATGAGGCATGCTACAAGCCGGTGTTGCGAGCCATGCTACGGAAGCGCCGCTGATACGACGAGGCGATGTTGCAATGGGTGGTGGCATGCTGCGGCGGAGCACTGTTATGTAATGTAGCCGTTGTTGCGAGCCATGCGACGGGAGCCTCGTTGATACAACGAGGCGATGTTGCGATAGGTGGTGTCATGCTGCGGGGAGCGCTGTTGTGCTACAAGGCATGCTACAAGCTGGTGTTGCAAGCCATGCTACGGGAGAGCCGCTGAACGGCGAGGCGATGTTGCGATGGGTGGTGTCATGTTGCGGTGGAGCGCTGTTGCGTAATGTTGCCTGCTAAGAGCCGGTGTTGCGAGCCATGCTACGGGAGCACCGTCGATACAACGGGGCGATGTTGTGATGGGAGCTTTGTTGTGCTACAAGGCATGCTATAGATTGGTGTTGTGAGCCATACTAAGGGAGCGATGTCGGTACTGCAAGTCGATTCTACTGGAGCGGCATTGGTGTGGCAAGCCATGTTCGTCATGAACGTATGTGCTACGAGGGGGAAGCATAGGTGGGAGGGTCGTGGTTTGTGTTGAGCACGAGACACACTGTTGTCATCATGTGATCCGACAGATTGCCATGTTGCAAGGGGTGGTCGTTCCCGCTGCAAGTCATGCGAGGAAAGTTGTAAGGGCCGGACACTGCTACCGCAAAGCCCTGATAGGCAAGGCTGCAAGGGTCGGACAACATTGTTGCAAAGCCCGATGCGTCATGCTGCAACAGGCAACTGTCCATACTATTAAGACAGGACGTGTAACGCTGCAAAGGCCGGCCAGGCCGCTGAAAAACTCTGTCATCGTTGTTGCAAATCGAAGATGTATCGCACTACAATGGTCGACCGTTGTTGTTGCAATGCTCACCGAAGCTGCAAAAGGTATAAACAAATTTGTGCTTCTGAGATTATCAACGAACCGCTGATGTCAAAAAACGTGTACGTGCATGGAGCCTAACGACATAATCCTTTTCTTGGTTGACCAATGGCATAATCCTGACTGGCCGCCTGTTTGACGTTACCGTACATGCGGCTTTCGGCTGAAAGCAATGCGTGCGCGCCTGAAAGTAATACTCCCTCCGTTTCAAAATAAATGACTCAACTTTATATTAACTTTAGCATAAAGTTGAGTCATCTATTTTGAAATGGATGGAGTATTTGTGTAGGACAGTTCGCGTTCACACTGACCCAGATGCCAGATGGCACAAAAATCTGACGGTTGGCCTTAATCCTATCACATGGCTTAGACTAGTCACAATAGGTAGTAACTAACATACATATGTTACTAGTTTATGTTACTATCTCTATAGTGGGAAGTAACATATGTGTGGTGTCATGCAACAGTTCATTTATTAGATTGTAGACTCATCTTGTCTTGGTATGTATGATGTTACAGTACCTAGCTATGTTATCATATAGGAGTACCTCTCTTTTCACCCACATTATCTATTTTGCCTAGAGATATGTAATGTTACCATATATGTTACTCCCACTATGGGTAGTCTTAGAGCATGTACAACGATGTACACTCAGCTGTCTAGAAGAGGTTACAGCTAGGATTTTAGATGACGTGCGGAAAGAAATTGAGGAGAGAGAAATAGCCCGTCGGTACAATTAACGACGATCTGCAGCGAGAAATAGCCCGTCGGTACAATTAACGACGATGTGCAGCGCTTGAAAATCGCTCGCTGCAGACGGTCTTTCTAGCGTTGTATCGATTGTGTCTGCAGATACGGCAACTGCCCCTTCTGTAGACAGCATGAGTGGTGGGGTCAGTCAGAGGCGGATGAGATTTAACTTCGTAGATTAAATAACATATTTTTCTAATTTTAGGGTGTTACAGATAGTAAGAAAGGACGGGCCTATTGTATGAGCTGTTTTTACCGCTGTCTACAGGTAACGTGGAGGATCGCTGCAGACTACAGGCGTCTGGACTGATGTACATAGGAGGCGGCTTAAAAATCGTAACCATCATCCGGCTTACGCGTAGATGATTTCTGTAGAAAGAAAAACATAAGCTTGTGAATAGACAAAGTCATTTGGTTCAAATCTATATAAGTTTTGAAATACTCCCTCTGTAACTTTTAATAAGACATTTTTAGAGTCAACTGTGTCAAAAAATGTCTCAAAACTATGTAATGAGATGCACTCCAAATCCAAAAGACAGACGAAATTCTAGGATTATCCTTTTGGACAAAGACTTTTATGCAGCTAGCATATGGTTATGTTTCACTAGATGACGGTGCTCAGAAATATTAGGCTGTTATATTAACCCAAGGATGGATAATCTTCATGAAGCCTTCTGATATTGCCGGACAGCACTCCTCAGCCCAAACTTGGTCAACCCTGGTTCATGGCAACTGTAGTTTGATGGGTAGAGAAGCATGAGAATGGATAGTTTGGATCACCAGGGACGTGCAAGGATTTATTTCTACCACTCTTTTGCTACTTTATTATAAACATAATCTACAATGCACATGTTACGCAATGACAAGTACCATAGTTCTATATCATCCCAAACAAAACCGTCAACACGGTAACTAATAAAAGCTAAAGTTCAGACAAACTAGCAAGCATTTACAGAACATGGGTTCGACCATTACAGGGTTCTCTAGTATGCTAGTGATTGCTAAAATCACAACTTCAAAAAGCAACCATGTCGAGGATAGTTATGCTGGGCTAAATCCTTAAGGACACTTTCCAATCATCAATATGGGTGATATCGTCCTGGGGCAAAACTTCCCCTATTCATCATATCAGGTGTGCCGCCAGGTGCATAAACACCTAGTGCAGGATCATATGCCCCAGCATACATGGCGCCACCAAAGCTATAACTACCAGGGCCACCAAAGCTCTCATCACCACCCCGCCTGTAACCACACAAGTTCCCTCCAGCATAAGGTCCATCAAAGCCTCCTCCATATGGCCCAAAACGGCTAGGATAACCAAAGGAAGACATGCCTTCATAGCCTCCTAATCCCGGATAGTAATGACTGTATCGCTCATGGTAGTCACGTACCCCGCCGTGACCACCAACAAAACCTCCATGGTTCCTATAAGGACCAAATCCACCATTGTTGTAGCTGCTATAAGCATCAGCCAGTCCACCACGGTCATCCCCAGAAGGATGGTCCCTAGAATCCCTACCATATGCTGATCTAGAATCACTACCAGTTGATGTTGGCAGATTTGAGGATTTCTTTGGTTCTGCTTTCTTGATCTCCACCTACAAACAAAGCAACTGACCTAAGTACTGACAAATACAAACCTATAGGTCCTCGCTACCAATGATCTGTAAAGCATGATGGTCCATGACACTAACACAGTTGTTGACATGTACTCCCTCGTTCTCAAATATAAGATGTTCTAACTTTTTTCAGAATTGGACGTATATTAGACACGTCTTAGTGGGGTTCACTCATTTCGGTCCGTATGTAGTCCATATTGAAATATCCAAAACATCTTATATTGTGAACAGAGGGAGTACAAAAGAATGAAATTTCTTTTGGCAGACATTAATTTGAAGTGAAACTTCTTTACACGTTTCAACCTGTAAAGTATTACAGTGGAGGGGCTAACAAATGGTGGCATTTGTGTTATGAAATGCACAAGACTCACCTTCGAACCAGCAAGATCAATCATATTCCCATTTGCTAACAGATCATCTACAACCTCCTCAGATTCAAAAACAACAAATCCAAAGCCTCGGGAGCGTCTTGTTTGATGATCACGCATAATCTGGTGCTCAACCACAGCTCCATATTTTTCGAAGAAATCCTTGAGATCATCTAGTAATAAACACATAGAATGGATGTATAAGGAAGCAGACTCGCAAAAAAGAATGGGAAGCAGACAATATGATTCCATAACGTATAATACCTTCTGTCAGTATTGGGGGAAGGCCACCAACAAATATCTTTTTAGTTCTGAAATCCTTAGGGTTGGACTGCATATAATCTTTTGGAATGGTTCTCTTTATCTCAACCTGGAAACAAAAACAGGGAAGCCCACGAAGTAATTTCCATTACAATCATGTAGGAACAGGGAAGTTATACACTAGGCATATGGTACTCGAGTGCCAATCTACATAGAAGAGAACATGAGTTTTTTTTATATATACAACAACAATAGAGCTAACAAGAACCTAAAAATGGCAAAATAGAACTTTAATCAAAGCATATTTGCATAGGCCAACTTAAAAAAATGAGCAACTGGATTCACACAGTTGATATCAAACTGAACCAGAAACACCATAAATTAAAGAACACAGAGAAACAGACTGACATAGGTGCAACTAAAACCCTATTAGCATTTCAAGTGCTTGATGAATAATTATAATTGAAAATGAAGCAAAGCATCAAATCAACAAGTAAAATAGATATATCAGAAGATCAAGATTTTATAACCAGTAAGTTAACATGGATGAGTATTTAAGCAGGCCATCTATAATGAGCATATGGAAGTCACATGCACAAGGTGTAGGCATTAACAGTAAAGCTAGAAGTGCTTAACTTTATAAAGTATAATAAACAGTTTAGCAATTGTGAAGCTGCACTACTAGGTGGTGTATTTAGAACACAAAACTTACTTGCTTTCCATTGATGACATGGGTGTCCTCCATCACTTTATCAACAATAGCAGGGTCAGAATATGTAATAAAGCCAAAACCCCTTGGCTGAGATGTCTGCTTATTTTTCATTATCACCGAATCAACTATCTCCCCATAGTTGCCAAAATGCTTCTGAAATGTGGCTGTCATTGAAAATTACATATACAAATTAGTACTAAAATATAACTCAAGAGAATATATTACTCAGGGATTCCCTCCATTCCAAAACACATGGAAGTTTTGGTTTGTCCTAAGTCAAACATCTTTGAGTTTGACAAGGTCTATAGAAAAATATTTCAACATCTACAACATCAGCTGTATATAGTATGAAAATACATTTTATGATGAATCTAATGACACTAATTTGATGTTCTAGATGTTAGTATATTTTCTATAGGCTTGGTCAAGCTTAAAGATGTTTGACTTAAGAGGACAAACCTAGAACTTCAAGCATTTTGGAGCGGAGGGATTAACTGGGGTAGTATCTATATCAATCAGATGATTGGTAAAGAACCAAACATAATTGACTCAAACAGTGCTAGTCCGCTCATGCTCCTCTGTAGGCATTAATTCCCGTGGATCAATTGCAACCCACATTGTGCACAAACAGCATCTCCTTGGTCGTGAAAATAACTTAGTAGAGTAATTTAATACGTCAAATAATCTCATGAATAAACAGATGTTTTGCTTCAATACTACAAAACACAAATAGCCACGTGATATGCATGCCACGGGTTGACAACAGTTCCGAATAAAACCACACAAAAAACTACAATACTAAGCACATTTATGTGGCCGTTGATAGAATTTATTTTGAAGATCAAAGGGGGAAGCAATCATAGTATCGTCTTGTCAAAATTTACATGCTACAAAGTCCGCACACTAACTCGGTGTCTCGCTCGACTAACTCGGTGTCTCACTCGCATTAATCAGTGCAACAAAAATAAGCGTATACATGAAAAAATAGAATATGCCTACAGAATCTAATTAAACAAACATACAAATGCATTAAACTGTAGAAATCTAGTCCAGTAAATACCGATCTCTACACGATACGACTGAATCGAGATCTGAGTGACCACATCCAACACAAGGCGCCACAAGCATCACATACCTACAACATAACAGGAAGGAACCAAAGCGAGTTACCTAGTGTGGTGTCGCGCGGGAGGCCTCCGACGAAGATCTTCCTGGAACACAAAACCAAACCCAAACAAATCAGGCAGCCAGATCGAGATAGCTTGACAGCTCGCGAGGAGAGGGGGCTGGGATTCTCTTACCCGGGGCTTCCGCTGCCGCCAACATCGCCGCCGCCATAGCCCTTGGGTCTCGCCTCCGACTTCCCCATGGCAGCGCTAGCGAGATAGGGTTCCGGTCCGTCCTGGGGGTTCGGATCGCGCGTCCGCTCGGTCGATTATCTGATCGGTTTTTTTCCTTTTTTGAGGGGAAACGTTTCCCTCCGGACGACCGGCCGAGCGTTCGGGCAAACTTTTCCCTCCGGACGTCCACCCCTCGCTCGCTCGCTTTTCACACGGGAACCACGTGCGCTCTGTGGACCTCAGCGACAGCGAGACGTCCCTTTCCTTATCTCTTCCACACTGCATTTTTTTTTTCTTTGCTTCTTCTTCCTCTTGCCTGTTAGAAGTAGAATTGGGTTTAAGTTAGAGGTTAGAAGATGGAGATAATTTATGTTTAAACCACGTGTAACTTGTCTTATACTTTAAGCCTCTACTCCTCATGTACTTCTATATATCATACAAGGGTCAGATCAATACAACAACAATATTCACGTACCCATCCTATACTTTCTACATGGTATTAGAGCGGTTAGTCTCACGACACTGATCCTAGGTTTCTCTACCACTTTCGCAGCACGCCGCCCTCGGAAAGATTAATCTTCTCTCCCCGGGGGCGCGGCATTCGATTTGATCAAAGATTAGATTGGTTCATAGATTATATCAGTTCCATAGACTAGGTCAATTCAATTTTCGAAATTCTATTAGATTAGGTTTTCTTTAGCCACCAAATAAATCTTTGAAGACCCAAATTCCGGTGAGAAAAATCCTAGCAGATCGGTGCAGAAATCTTTATCTCAAACCGGCGGTCAATCCTACGACACCTATCGACGTACGCGGCGGCGATCACCTGCGGCATCGAGCTACACGTCTCGTGGCTTTGGGCGGCTCCCTCGACTCCAGGCACACCTTCAATCCGGAAGGCCGCGCCGGCCGCGGCATCATTGCATCGTGATGGATCAAGCCTCAGGCTAGCTAGCTTTGCACAGGCTGAGAGATCAAGGGCAACGACGACCACCTCCTCGCGTCCACCAGCGAAGGCCACACTGCCCACACAGGAGGGCTGGCCACGAGCATGCGCGGCAGGAATCGCGCAAGCGCGATCCAGAAGAGCGGCCACCGGCTCCTCCAACAGCCACCAGAAGCCTCCATCGTCAAAGATCCATCCAGCCATGCGAGGAGATGCATGCAGCAATACATGGACTCCGCCTCCTCCCGTCGCGTATATGTCCACATCTACTTCGACCGGCAAGACGGGAGCTGCACCCCGACGGGTCCGCCGCCCGCAGTTCCACACAAGCGATCGCCAACCGCAGCTACACCTCCGTTCGCGCATACGCGGGCATCGACACCGGGGGTGCCGCGCGATTGAGCGACGCACCAGCCGCCGACCCACGCCTGCACCGAGCGATCTACATCAACCGATCTGCACTACACCGACATCTTCCGAACCGAGACACCAAGCTGTACGACTTCGTGGCGTCCGAGAAAGAAAGAAAGAAAAATTCTTCGTCGAGCACATCTACAGAAGCGACCACGACATGTACCATCCACACGCCAGGCCGGTGTGGAAAGCGAGCAATTCTTCATCGACTTCTTCGACACGACACGGCATCGACACCCCGTCGTCACGAGGGACGCCTCCAAGCGATGCATTATCGTCGACCCGCCGCTGCAACTTCATCGCCAAGATCTTCATCAACGTGGTCATCACCAACATCATCGTCGACACACCGCTGCCGCCTCATCCACAAGACGGACACCTAGCGTCCTCTGACAGACTTTTCTGCAAGACTGCATCGACACAGCGTTACTATAGTGACGACCCCTACACGGCCACACGGTTCTGACAAAACCGATGTGTGCTCGATGGGTTTTCTCCGGTCCTGGCAAAACCGATGGACTCATCACCGACGGCACCCTCTGACATCCGCAAGGTGCATCGTCCACGTTTGCAGCTCTGTCACAGCGCATTTTTTGCGCCTCCGGCTTTGTGCGGCTTCATCATCCACGACGACTAAACCATCGACCACGGCTACATCACCATGATCGGCTACCTCGACATTGACATTAATGGCTACGTCTACATCAACTCATTGGCAACAACTCCAGTCAACAACGTCCGCGTCATCAAAGAGATAGCGAAGGCAGCAGAAGGGGACGCAGTCACCGCACTAGGTGTCGACCCATCAGAGACGCAGTTGATGATGGCGCAGCAGAAAAGACGACATACGCGTAAGACTTCAAATTCAGTCGCAATTGTCCGCTTCACTCCCGCTACGACTGAGGGGGGATATTAGAAGTAGAATTGGGTTTAAGTTAGAGATTAGGAGATAGAGATAAAATATGTTTAAACCACGTGTAACTTGTCTTGTACTCCAAGCCTCTACTCCTCATGTACTTCTATATATACCCCATACGAGGGTCAGATCAATACAACACAATATTAGCCATCCTATATTTTCACATTGCCCGCTTCTTTTCCTCTAGCCTTATACACTGCATGGTGCGCTCGTCAGCGCCGACGGCTCAACCTCCTGCTTCTACGAGTAGCTCCTCCCCCACCGCTGGCAAGCATCTCCTCCCCAATCGATGTGTTACCCACGGGATCGATCTATTGCTTGAACTCGAGAGAATTACGGGGATACAAGGGTTCCTGGCGTCACGTCGAGGTCTGGATCAGATCGAGAGAAAGCTTGGGGAAGGTGAAGAAGGCAGGTAGGAGAAGTACAACCAATCTGGCATATTACATTCGATGCCCCTGCAGCCACGCACGCTCTGACTACTTGTAGCTAGGGCTGCAAACGAGTCGAGTTCGAGCGAGTTGGACTTGGCTCAGCTCAACTCATATTAAAATTTGAGCGAGCTGAAATTGAGTGAAGCTCAAGATCGAGCTGTAGAACATGACTCATGCTCAGCTTGTAATGATCTCGAGTCGATCTCGAGCTCGTTTCAAGCTAAATGAAAGGATAAAATTATAAAATCTATGACTATTATTCCAACTAGATGAAATAAAAGTAAAAAAGGCTTTCTCTAATTGAAGGTCCAACCACTCTTCATGCTCAACTCATATTAAAAGGCTTTCTCTAATTTCTCGGGGGGGGGGGGTGCTACAACCAGTTTATGTGCAACCGCAAAGACGGGACCTGCACCTGAGAAAGATACAACCAGCCAGCAAAAAGCTTCAACCGAGGTGAAGAAAGCTTCAAGTAGGAACTGTGTAGCAGAAAAAGTTGCAACCGTTGTACAAAAAGCTTCGATGGTAGATGGAAAAAGTTTTCTGGAGGCTCCCATTTCCACAGAAGCTGCAACGTCCCAGATGAATTGCAGCGAGACGAGGTGGCGGCGGCGACTGCCAGCGGCGACTGCCAGCGGCTACTCTAAGGGTGGACGGCCGGCGGTGGCCTGCGGACGTTTAATGGTGCTGCATGGCCTCTTTTTTCTAGGCAAACGCTAAGGTGAGGAGCATCACGAGCATGCGTGCAAGGGCAGTTGGGGGAGAAGAGGCGGCGAAGTGGCGGCGACCGGCGGCATGGGAGGTGGTCATCCATGGCGAGTGCCTGCGGCGTCGGCGCTCCTGTTCTCTGCTGGCGTTGCCGGATTTGTTTTCGTGGAAGAAAAAGACACGAGAAGCCCAGATCTGACGGTCGTACATGCATGCATCCAACGCCTGTGTTGCGACCGGCCCAAATTTGGGACGGCATGTCGGCGCCTATCACGCGCCTTTTTTGAGGGGTAAGAGCATCTACAACCGGACCTCTCAAACCTGCCTCATACGCTCGGGCAAGCCGCCCGGTCGCTGCTCGGTCACGATTTTTTGACCCAGATGGGCCTCTCAAACGAACCTCAAATGCCCGGGCTGACCGGCACCCCCATATCCAGCCCAAATATGGGGCGGATATGGGGGCTCCCAGGCACGCCCGCCACGTCGGACCCAACAACCCGACCCGACCCCACCCCACCCCACCCCAAGTTGCACCAAATCCCCCCTCCCCGAGCTACCAGATCCATTTCCTCTCTCCTTTGTTCTTCCTCCTCCACGTCGTCCGGCTCGCAGCTCCGCCGTCGCGCCCGCTGATACGTCCATTTTGCATCATGCTTTTATATTGATATTTATTGCATTATGGGTTGTTATTACACATTATATCACAATACTTATGCCTTTTCTCTCTTATTTTCTAAGGTTTACATGAAGAGGGAGAATGCCGGCAGCTGGAATTCTGGGCTGTAAAAGGAGCAAATATTAGAGACCTATTCTGCACAACTCCAAAAGTCCTGAAACTTCACGGAGAATATTTTTGGAATATATAAAAAATATTGGGCGGAGAAAGTACCAGAGGGGGGCCACCTGCCATCCACAAGGGTGGAGGGCGTGCCCTACTGGGGGCGCCCCCCGTTCTTGTGGGCCCCCTGGCAGCCCCCGACGCCCATCTTCTACTATATAGTTTGTTTTGACCTAGAAAAAAACAGAAGGAAGCTTTCGGGAGAAGCATCGCCGTCTCGAGGCGGAACTTGGGCAGAACCAATCTAGGGCTCCGGCGGAGCTGTTCTGCCAGGGAAACTTCCCTCCGGGAGGGGGAAATCGAAGCCATCATCATCACCAACGATCCTCTCATCGACAGGGGGTCAATCTCCTTCAACATCTTCACCAGCACCATCTCCTCTCGAACCCTAGTTCATCTCTTGTATCCGATCTTTGTCTCAAAACCCCAGATTGGTACCTGTGGGTTGTTAGTAGTGTTGATTACTCCTTGTAGTTGATGCTAGTTGGTTTATTCGGTGGAAGATCATATGTTCAGATCCTTAATGATAATTAAATCTCCTCTTATTATGAACATGAATATGCTTTGTGAGTAGTTACGTTTGTTCTTGAGGACATGGGAGAAGTCTTGTTATAAGTAATCATGTGAATTTGGTATTCGTTCGATATTTTGATGAGATGTATGTTGTCTTTCCTCTAGTGGTGTTATGTGAACGTCGACTACATGACACTTCACCATGATTTGGGCCTAGGGGAAGGCATTGGGAAGTAATAAGTAGATGATGGGTTGCTAGAGTGACAGAAGCTTAAACCCTAGTTTATGCGTTGCTTCGTAAGGGGCTGATTTGTATCCATATGTTTCATGCTATGGTTAGATTTATCTTAATTCTTCTTTCATAGTTGCGGATGCTTGCGAGAGGGGTTAATCATAAGTGGGAGGCTTGTCCAAGGAAGGGCAGCACCCAAGCACCGGTCCACCCACATATCAAATTATCAAAGTAATGAACGCGAATCATATCAGCATGATGAAAACTAACTTGACAACAATTCCCATGTGTCCTCGGGAGCGCTTTGCTTTATATAAGAGTTCGTCCAGGCTTGTCCTTTGCTACAAAAAGGATTGGGCCACCTTGCTTCACCTTGTTTACTTTTTTTACTTGTTACTCGTTACGAATTATCTCATCATACAACTATCTGTTACCGATAATTTCAGTGCTTGCAGAGAATACCTTGCTGAAAACCGCTTGTCATTTCCTTCCGCTCCTCGTTGGGTTCGACACTCTTACTTATCGAAAGGACTACGATAGATCCCCTATACTTGTGGGTCATCAAGACTCTTTTCTGGTGCCATTGCCGGGGAGTGAAGCGCCTTTAGTAAGTGGAATTTGGTAAGGAAACATTTTTATAGTGTGCTGAAATTTACTGTCACTTGTTACTATGGAAAATAATCCTTTGAGGGGCTTGTTCGGGGTATCATCACCTCGACCGGAAGAGCAAAGAGTTGCTCCTCAACCTACTGCACCTACTGAAAATATTTATTATGAAATTCCTTCGGTATGATAGAGAAACTGCGAGCTAATCCTTATGCAGGAGATGGAACATTACATCCTGATATGCACATAATCTATGTGGATGAAGTTTGTGGATTATTTAAGCTTGCAGGTATGCCCGAGGATGTTGTCAAGAAGAAGGTCTTCCCTTTATCTTTGAAGGGAAAGGCATTGACATGGTCACTACTGCAGGATGCTGCTAACGTAACACTACGATCAGAGGCCCTTTGACAAAACTATGTGCGATGCATTAATCGCTAACGGTGATGTAAAAAAATCGTCAAAAAGACGCAAAACGTTTGCGATGAATGATACATCAAACACGGTTCAGATTTTAGTTGTGTGTGTGATGCTGGGCATATGGTTGATCCATACGAACCGTTTGCGATGAGACAGAACAACAGAAACGGGCAGCCAGATCAAGGTGTGTGCGATATACGGCATACAGTTCGCTCGATGAACCGTTTGCGTTGATCGAGGTGAACACAAACGGTTCGGTGTAACAAGATGTGTGTGATACCCGGCAAACAGGTCAGTAATCAGAATTGTGTGCGATCATTATAGATAGCCCATACGGTCTTTTTTGTGAATTGTGTGCTCGTTAGGGCACACAGTTCAACAAACCAACCTGTGGGCGATAATGTAGAAGATCTCTGTCGAATATGTATTACTAACCGTCTGCGATGAGATTGACGGGATAAACAGAGATAACAAATTAATATGAGCGAATGGAAACAGAGATATATACAGTCTGCTTAATTTAGTCCTTCTTCTTATTGTTGTTGTTGTTGTTGTTGTTGGATGGCCCCGCGACATCGTCTTGGCAAGGACGCTTCTTGCCGCTCACTGTTGGCTTTTCATCGCCGCCACCATCGTCATCGTCGTTGCTGTCGTCGTCCTCCTCCTCCTCGTTCGACCATTCCTCCTCATCATCATTGTCGCCCTCTTCTTCGTCCTCTGACGACTCCTCATCCGTCTGGTTGTTGTCTGACGACTCTGGAGGCGGTGTCCCTTCCATGATCCGGATATAATTGAGGTCTGGGATCGACGCCGGGCTCATGGAAGACGAGCGAGATGATTCCGTTATTGACCTATCATCGGGCGCCAGACTGCTGGCCAAACTATCGTCCTTGCTGTCGCTCGACATGGCTGCAGAGTGTGTGCCAGTGAGTAGCGCGGCCTGCCGGGGACGATGAAGATGGTGGACACTTAAGCGGGGTATGAAGAGAAGAGGGAATGCCAATTGAATCGGGGGTTGACGTATTATCTAACCGCTGATATAATCAACCGCAATTATTTATACCCAGTCACTCCAAATTCTTGGGGTTGCGCAGGACTCCTATTGGCTATTTGGCTGGTTTCTTTTTTTAGGACAAAAACAAGGAACGAGTTTTGGGATTACGCACCGGTACCGGTACGAACGGAGTAGGATAGTTGGCAAGCAATACATTGAGCTCTTCTTATTGATAAAGCTAGTAATAATCAATCTACAAAGGAAAAGAAAAAAAGACAAAGGAAAATATCTGCACGAATCTTCGCATAGCATCAATGGCATAGGACCTAGATGTGCATTACTTAGAGCACATCTAGATGTGCTTTAGCAATACTGTCAAACAAAACCCCTAATCATCATTGCAGACAACGCGTAGAACATGGCTAATGCGACAACCACAACTACACATGCTAGTTCCTTCTTGTCTCTTGCTTTCATCTGTTGCCTGTGATTGATTCTTTCTTGCTTCATCGTACTGATTGTACATTCCAGATCAGCCAGTTTCTTCTTCAGCTTTACGTTATCTTCCGTGAGCTTGGTGATAACACTCCGAGCCCTGCCATGCCATTCTTCATCCAGCCAGTTAACAAAGGCACAAGCCTCATATCCCTGCCAATGTTAAATAGTATTCAGGATGAGCGGTGGCATTAACTCAAGTAAAATGATGAACTTAGCACTAACCTCTAAGGGGCAACCGAGAAACCACCTGCCAATGTTGAATCCCATCGTGCATACACGTCGAGCGGGAGTGTGCCCGTGCACACAACTCAGCTTTTGGTACTTCTCGGTGGCGCAAAACTCGAAGTCGAACTCGTGTTGCGGGAGTCTGGAGTCATGCTCCGGATCCGGCGGCAGATCGCTTTCCTGGGGGGGGGGTTCATTCAGGACGGATTCAGCAAGGAGCTACTTTGGACAGGCTAAAAAAGATTAGGATAGATTGGAACCTGACAGGGCGATTCGGATCCATAGTACACCTGTCTTCTGATGACCTTAGGCAAGTGTTCGGCGGTGACCGCTGTCGTGGCGGCGATACGAGCAGGAGCAGCCGCACCGAAACCATCAGCACCACTCGTCCGCATTCCCCTAATGTCAGTGCCACGCGAGGGAATTTGGAGGCTATGTAGGGATTTGGGGGAAATGGGGAAACTGTGGGGATAAGCTAACGGTCGGGAACTACTTATGGCACTATATGTTGTATATGACACATTGTTTATACATGTCGTTTGTGTTAGGTATTACAACGTCACACATGATTTCCGCACCAAACCGTGTGAGAAGACAATGCAGGTGAGACACGGTTGCCGTTACATAACTGTATGTGATGTACTAACCTGTACATATAATTGAGTTACAGTGATACTGTGTAAACAGTCGCTTTGCGGATATTCTTAAAAAAACAGCCGCTCTGCATATAGAGATGGCGGCAGCGGCCTAGGCAGCGGCTACCAAAGAAGAGGTCAATCCTCGGTTGGTGGGCGGTGGCAGCGTCATAGGAGGTCAATCCTCGGTCTACGGCGGGAGATAGGAGGAGCTCAACCATCGAGGTCAGCGACTGTGTGATTCGAGAACATCCATCGCAGTCGATGGCGGGATAGTGGAGGTCGAACTTCAGGCGGCAGCCGCACTAAGCTTTGCTCCTCGACCCTGCTGTCTCGGCGTGCCGCCGCATCGCGCTTCTCTGTCTGCTGGGTGGAGGTCGCCGCACGGCTAATTAATTAAGGTATTCGTTTCGTGAGTGGCTTCATTAAGGTATTCAATTCCTAAGGGTAGTGTTGTACTAGTACTCTGCGTGTAAATTGACTGGCCATTAATTTTTGTCATTGCACGTCTGGATAACAATATGGAGCACCCTCGGTAATTATGAAAATAAAACCTTTTGATTTATGCACACATCTTTGGGCAGTAGTTAATCCGTGTATTGATGTTGTTGTTTTGTTTTTAATTACCATTCATGTGGTGCAGATGGAACGATCTCGATGGATGAAGAATCGGAAAACCGTAGATTTTATCAGTGGCGTGACAGAGTTCATGAATTTGGCTAAAAGTACAAAGAGGAGAATTGGTGATGCGGATTACATCCTGTGTCCATGTACTGATTGTGCCAATACAGAGTCACATGAAGTTGCAGATGTCCAGTGGCACTTAGTCTCTCAGGGATTCATGGATGGATATACACGTTGGACCAGACACGGTGAAGAGGAGGTCGTGGATGAAGATACCCAGGGCTGCGAGATGCCAAACCCCGATTAGTGTCACATGGATGTTGAATCTAACATCGGGGCACAGGCGTCAAGCTACCAATGGAACACCGGAAGCCGAAACGCCCACTGGAAAACCAAGACGTCGACGCAGATGATGACGATCTTGATATGCCAGATTTTGCTGCTATGATTGCAGATTTCGAGGGCCTAAAAAAGGATATGATTGGGTACAAGGATCTTCCAACCATTGAGGCGGACTCCAAGAAAGAACTGTAGGTTGCAAAAAGAAATATTCCAAGTTCGGTGCCACCCTGGCGCTTCTCAGATTTAAGCAGCAAACAGTCTATCAAAAAAGGGCTTCACAGAGATGTTAGGTCTTTTCAAAGAAATTCTTCCAGAAGATAATGTGCTCCCCGGAAGCACGAATGAAGCAAAGAAAATCGTTTGCCCATTGGAACTTGAAGTACAAAAGATACATGCTTGTGTGAATGATTGTATATTGTACCGTGGTGAGTACAAAGATTTGCGTGCATGTCCCACATGCAAGCATGCACGATACAAGCGCAGGAGAGCAAAGGACAAGTACAAATTGGACGACGAGATCAAGACAGGAATCCCGTTCAAGGTTGTTTGGTACCTGCCTTTAATTCCAAGGTTGATGCGTTTGTTTGCAAACCCTAGAGAGGTAAAGAGGTTGCGGTGGCACCATGATGAGCAAATTGCGAATAAGTATATGAGGCACCCGAAAGATGGGGCTCAGTGGGAATTAATCGACAACAAGTTTGAAGACTTTGCCAAGGATCCTAAAACTATAAGGCTCGGGGAGTGTACTGACAGGATGAATCCTTTTGGCGATATGAGCACCAATCACAACACATGGCCAGTGCTTCTATGCATATATAACCTAGCTCCTTGGTTGTGTATGAAGAAAAAATACATTATGATGTCAATGATTATCCAAGGCCCGAAGCAATCTGGAAATGACATGGACATTTACTTTCAACTACTGGTAGAAGAACTGCTGGCAGTGTGGATAGATGTGCCTGTTGTAAAATGTTATGAATCTTACAGAAAGGAGATTTTAGATCTACATGCGATGTTGGTGCACACCATTCAAGATATGCCAACATTAGGTAACACATCGGGGCAGAAAACAAAGGGAGATGTAGGCTGTGTCACATGCATGGACAGGACAGCTAGCAGATTTCTTCCCAACTTGCGCAAAATCGTGTATTTGCGTCATCGTAGGTTATTACGGAAAAATCATCGATACCGAAAGATGAAAGCTGAATTTGATGGTACGGCAGAGGTAGGTGTGGGCCCAAGACCCTATGATGGGGAGGTGGTCCACAACATGGCTAAACAAATTAATGTTGTGCTTGGCAAGAAGCACCCTTTGACGGTGAAACAAACACCCAAGGGTCAAGCGTTTAAGAAGAAATCGGTGTTCTAGAAATTACCTTACTGGGAGATTCTACGTGTACGTCACTGCATCGATGTCATGCACATAGAGAAGAACGTATGTGAAAGCATCCTTGGTACTCTGCTCAAGATTAAAGGTAAAAGAAAGGATGGTGACGGTTCACGGCTCGATATGCTTGTTGATCAATCAAAACACAAGAGTGAAGCAGAAGATGATGACAAATTCATCAAAGCTCGCTAGAGTTACAATTTCAGTACAAAAGAAGCAACACAGTTCTTCACCTATTTGTTGTCAGTTAAGACACCCTCTTCCTACTCCGCAAACATCAGAAGTCTCGTGGATGTGAGCTCAGGTAAAATGAAGTTGGGACACATGAAGTCACATGATTGCCACGTAATGTTGACACAAATCCTCCAGATGGCCATCAGGAATCTGATGGACAAAGATATAAGAAAAACACTCATTGAGCTCTGTGATGTCTTCAACCAACTATGGCAGAAAGTTGTAGATCCTGAAGAGTTGGATCATATGCAAGATGATATTGCAAGAATATTGTCCACCCTAGAGATTTTTTCCCACCGTCATTCTTTGATGTCATGGTCCATCTCACTGTGCACCTTGTCGACGAGATAAAGTATTGTGGTCCTGTGTTTCTTCGCAACATGTATCCCTTCGAGCGGTTCATGGGAATACTGAAGCGCTTTTGTCGGAACCAAAACTATCTAGAGGCAAGCATCTTACAAGGTTATACCGCAAAGGAGGTGGTTGAGTTTTGCACTGAATACATGAAGCAAATACCTATAGGTTTGCCCATATCTCGCCCCGAGGGAAGGCTGAAAGTTAAGTCGGTCCTTGCTGGCACACAAATGGCTGCACCCGGAGAATTGGCAGAGAAAGCCCATTTGACGGTGCTGCTTAACAGCCCAGTTCTCAGCACTTATGCCGAAGAACACTTGGCGGAGATACGCCAAAGCTTCTTATCAATGGTGCCTTCATCAAATGTGGAGATGAAGGAGCACACTAAGAACTACGCCGAACGGCTGAAGAATCGTTTAGCACAAGGATCCATCGATGACGTTGCTACGTGGTTGGCACAAAAGCCATCACCTACGGTGTTGACGTACCAAGCATATGACATAAATGGATACACGTTCTACAATTAGGAACGTGATCAGAAGACCTCATATCAGAATAGCTCTGTTCGAATAGAATGCATGACTGTAGATGAAGCCGGTAAAAGGGTATACTATAGAACCATCAAAGAGATTTGGGAGCTTGACTATGTGAAAGTTAAGGTGGCATTATTCAGGTGCGCTTGGATCCCTCTTGGTCATGTAAAGGTTGATGATTATAGGAAGACCTGTGTTAACAGGACAACGATGGCATATCACGCGGACCCGTTCATTCTTGCCAGCGATGCTACCCAGATTTTGTTTGCGGAAGATCCCTTGCATAAGAACTGCCATGTAATGATGCATGGGAAGAGGAGGGTACTGGGTGTCGAGGATGTTGCCGATGAGGATGAGTACGATGAATTTGCTGAGTTGCCAGCCAAGGGATCACGCACCCATGTAACAGAGCACCGTAAAATCATCAGAAAACCCAAGTTCACTCGTGGTCAACGTAATGATCCCAGTTCCCCCATGTACATGGGAATTAAGCCGTAAGACTAGTCTTTATGCCTACCCTGCATCTTAATTCGTTCAATTTAGAACTGTCACGTGTGCACTGAATTTGCGAGTTATGCCCGGTTTTCTGTTGATGTATGAACCGTTAATATGTTGACCTTGATATGCTGTCAGCTCTCGCAATGAATATGAACTGTTTTTTGTTATTATTATTATTATTATATCATAGAGGTAGAACACTCAATTTATCTCACTACAGTATGTGTGAACATATGCAATCTGGTTTGCAAATAGCACACGGTTCGTTGATGAAAGCCGTGTGCCGACCAAACCCCGCCCGCGATCTGAGTAGTGCTTTCTGATTGGCCAGAACCCAAACCCCACGGATCGTATGTCTGCACCATTGGATGCTCCCAGATCGAACGACGATCCTCATCCCTTTCGACAGCACATGCAGTTCCGGTTGTAATTTTATTTTTATGCACAAAATGCACGTTAAACTCAAAAATGTCTTAAGTATAGCTAACGATACCTGAAATGCGCCAGAAAATCAAACCCATGGTATAATGGTGATTGCGTACCGTGAAAATTTTTATGAGGCCAAACGATGAAGTCACCGGCTACTGGAGTTTGAATTGACACGTCTCCTTTTGGAAACCATGATCCTTCATGTGAGATGCTCCGGTTTGGAAGGAACGATCATCAAAACTTGTGCCAAACTTTACCAATTTTTTTCCACTGGGTCGTGAGAGCATGCCACAGGCAGACATCGATTTTGATGATGTCCAGACTCCATCTAAATTTCCTATTATTAAAATACCAACTAGGCCTACGCCAGTGACCGCACCTCGCGGCCGAAATGTTTGAAACTTCTCCCCGCTTCTCGAACAAACGGATGAAAACTCGCAAAGCGACGCACAAATGATTTGTACACCTTCTTTGCTAGGCTGATCATAATGGGAGTATCATAGGTAGTATCATGCATGCCAACTAGGCAATTTTGATGAGCTGTCATAGAATTAAATGAAGAAAGAGAGGGTTAAGTATCATATCATGATACCGTATCATAATAAATGCTATGCTACTATGTGTCAAGCATTGATGCATCTCCCACATATCTACTTTTCCTAATGCTTTAACTCTTGTTTTGGACTCTAATTTGCATGATTTCAATGAAACTAACCCGGACTGACGCTGTTTTCAGCAGAACTACCATGGTGTTGTTTTTCTGCAGAAATAAAAGTTCTCGGAATGGAACAAAACTTTGTGAGGATTTTTTATACAATAAAGGAGAATTTCTGGAGCCAAGAACCATCGGAGGGGGGCACCTGGGTGGGCACAACCCACCAGGGCGCGCCCCCTCTAGGCGCGCCCAGGTGGGTTGTCCCCACGTGGTGGCCCCGCAGACCCTGAAACCGACGCTATAAAATCCCATTTTTCCAGAAAAAATCGAGGAGAAAGAATTATCGCGTTCCACGAGACGGAGCCGCCATCGTCTCCTGTTCTTCATCGGGAAGCCAGATCTGGAGTCCGATTGGGGCTCCGGAGAGGGGGATCTTCGATCTTCATCATCACCAACCCTTCTCCATCGCCAATTCCATGATGCTCCCCACCGGGAGTGAGTAATTCCTTCATAGGCTTGCTGGTCGGTGAGGAGTTGGATGAGATTCATCATGTAATCTAGTTAATTTTGTTAGGGCTTGATCCCTAGTATCCACTATGTTCTGAGATTGATGTTGCTATGACTTTGCCGTGCTTAATGCTTGTCACTTTGGGCCCGAGTGCCATGATTTCAGATCTGAACCATTTATGTTATCACCATTATATCTATGTTCTAGATCTGATCTTGCAAGTTATAGTCACCTATAACGTGTTATGATCCGGCAACCCCGGAGTGACAATAGTCGGGACCACTCCCGGTGATGACCGTAGTTTGAGGAGTTCATGTATTCACCGTGTGTTAATGCTTTGTTCCAGTTGTCTATTAAAAGGAGGCCTTAATATCCCTTAGTTTCCAATAGGACCCCGCTGCCATGGGAGGGTAGGACAAAAGACGTCATGCCAGTTCTTTCCATAAGCACGTATGACTATTTACGGAATACATGCCTACATTATATTTATGATCTGGGCTAGTGCCGTACGCCCTAGGTTATAACTGTCACATGATGAATATCATCCAACAAATCATCGATCCAATGCTTACGAATTTCTCATATTGTTCTTGCTAAGTTACCACTAGTATCGTTATTGTTGCACTTGCTACAAAATTACTGCTATCACTGTTACCGTTACTGTTGTTGCTGCTACTATTATCAAAACTATCATACTACTTTGCTACTGATCACTTTGCTGCAGATAATTAATCTCCATGTGTGATTGAATTGACAACTCAGCTGCTAATACTTACAAATATTCTTTGGCTCTCCTTGTGTCAAATCTATAAATTTGGGTTGAATACTCTACCCTCGAAAACTATTGCGATCCCCTATACTTGTGGGTTATCAAGACCTTTTTCTGGCGCCTTTGCCGGGGAGCATAGCTATATTTGTTGAGTCACTTGGGATTATTATCAATTTATCACTATGAAGAATCTGAAGGATGCTAAGACCAAGATTTTCCTTCTAAGACGACGGGAGGTAAGGAACTGCCATGTAGCTATGCTTTAGATTCATCTTCTATTATAAGTAAACTTGCAACACCACCAGATGCTATCAATCCTGATATGTCGCAAGTTATTGATGATGCTACTTCTGCTATGAATGATGCTAGTACCTTGCTTGATGATAATGCGCCACTAGGTGAATTTCTTGATGAACAAATTGCTAGAGTAAGACAGCATGATATTGTTGAAACTGATGATGAGCTTGAACCTAAAAATCTTGAAACACATATTAGAACTATTCCTCCTAGATATGAATTGCCAAAGGTACCGGAAGGTTATGTTATGGGTGAAGAGGCAACTAGAGATATTATTGCTTGTCAGGATAGAGATGATCTAGAGAAATTATTATGCAAGTATAAGGAGAAATCTTTGAATGCTAGAGTGAAATGTGATCCTAAGTTTGCTACTTCACCTATCTGTATTGATGATAAGGATTATGAATTCTCTGTCCACCCAAAGTTAATTACTTTGGTTGAATCTGATCCTTTCAATGGTTATAAAACTGAAACTGTTGTGGCACATCTTACTAAGTTGAATGACATAGCCACCCTTTTTGCTCATGATGAGAAAATTCGCTGTTACTATATCCTCAAATTATTTACATTCTCATTAATGGGTGATGCTAAATCTTGGTACAACACTCTTGCTCCTGGTTGTGTGCGTAGTCCCCAGGATATGATTTGTTACTTCTCTGAAAAATATTTTCCTGCTCATAAGAAACAAGCTGCCTTGCAGGAAATATTTAACTTTGCGCAAATTGAAGAAGAGAGTCTCCCACAAGCTTGGGGGAGGCTTCTCCAATTGCTTAATGCTTTGCCTGATCATCCTCTTAAGAAAAATGAAATACTTGATATCTTCTATAATGGACTAACCGATGCTTCTAGGGATTTCCTAGATAGTTGTACTAGTTGTGTTTTCAGGGAACGAACTATTGGGCAAGCTAAAGAATTATTGAATAACATATTGAAAATTATGATGATTGGACTCCTCCTAAACCACCTACTAAACCCACTCTGAAGAAGAGGGGTATTCTATATCTCAGTCCTGAAGATATGCAAGAGGCAAAGAAATCTATGAAGGAAAAAGGTATTAAAGCCAAGGATGTAAAAAATTTACCTCCTATTGAAGAAATACATGGGCTTGATACACCACCGCCGCCTAAGGTGGTAGAGGTAAATTCTCTAATGAAATTCCATGATAATGATAATCCTCACAATATGCACCCTAGCTAATGCCTTTATGAGTTTGAAAATTACATTAGAAAGCAAGATCACTTCAATGCAATTGTTATGAAACAATTGAAATACAATTCTAATATGATTGCTCGCTTGAGTGACTTGTTATTTAGAATCTCAAATGATGTTAGAGGTGTGGGGAAGCACGCTTCTATGGTTCAAACCCAGTTGTTGCTAAATCTCAAAGAGAATTGCTTGATGAAATAAATAATAATATCAATGATCATGCTGTTAGAGTAATGACTAGAGGAGGTAGGATGACTCAGAAACCACTTTATCCTAAGGGGCACCCAAAAAGAATTGAACAAGACTCTGGTAGTGAATACTCACCTTTTGATAATGAAAAAGATAATGATGAGGTTCATGAGGACACTCAAACAAATAGTAAAGAACCAGACAATGATGTTGAGATAGAACCAGCAGTTGATCTTGATAACCCACAACCTAAGAATGAAAGATATGATAAAAGAGACTTTGTTGCTAGAAAACACGGTAAAGAAAGAGAACTGTGGGTTCAAAAACCTATGCCCTTCCACCTAAGTCTACTAAAAAGAAAGATGATGAAGAATTTGAACGCTTTGCTGAAATGATGAGGCCAGTCTTTTTGCGTACTCGCTTGACTAATATCTTGAAAATGCCTCCTTATGCAAAGTACATGAAAGACATCATCACCAATAAGAGAAAAATACCGGAAGCTGAAATCTCCACCATGCTTGTTAATTATACTTTTAAAGATGGAGTACCTAAGAAACTTGGAGATCCGGGAGTACCAACTATACCTTGCTCCATCAAAATAAATTATGTGAAAACTGCTTTATGTGATTTGGGAGCTGGTGTTAGTGTTATGCCTTTCTCTTTATATAAAAGACTTGATTTGAATAAACTCACACCTACTGAAATATCTTTGCAAAGGGCTGACAAATCAACTGCCATACCTATCGGTATTTGTGAGGATGTGCCCGTTGTTGTCGCCAATGTTACTATTTTGACTGACTTTGTTATACTTGAGATGCCCAAGGACGACAACATGTCGATTATTCTTTGTAGACCCTTCTTGAATACTACAGGAGATATTATTGATTGTATGAAAAGCAAGGTCACTTTTCATATCAATGGTAATGAGCATACGGTGCACTTTCCGAAGAAACAATTCCAAGTGAATGGTATTAATTTTATTGAAAAATCCCCGACAATCACTATTGGAAGTTTTCAACTACCTCTACCTACTGTCAAAAAGAAATATGAAATGCTTATTGTTGGGGACATTCATATCCCCGTTGAGGTAACTTAGTGATTTACGAAAGTTCTTCGGTTTCATGCTAATCGAAAGTGGTTGTTAATAAGACTTGATCAACCATATTAATGGATCATTTTTTAGAGGTATGAAGTTGATGAATTTAGTAGGCACTACCTTCTGTCCCTACATTTTTTTTCTATTTTTATTAGTTAAATAAAATAAAATGCCATGTTTTGTCTGTTTTCTGAATTTCCCATGGAATGAAAAATGACCCAAAAATAAAAGTTATCAGAATGCTCTGAAAATTTAATACGATTTTTTCTGAATATTTAAGAATTTTTGGTACAAATAACATCAGAGGGAGGTGCACCAGGTGGGCACAACCCACCTGGGCACGCCAGGACCCCCAGGCGCGCCCTGGTGGGTTGTGGTCCCCACGTGGGCCCCCCTCACTTATCTCTTCATCCCGTATCACCACCTATCTCCAGAAAAAATGACCATTGCTCTCTCTCTCTCTCTCTCTCTCTCTCGTGTTCTTGCTCTCAAACCCATGGATTTCGATCTCTTTGCTCGAAGCTCCATTTCCGAAACTGTTTCGGGGAATTGTTGCTTGGTATCTGACTCCTCCATTTGTCGAATTAATTTTTGCTTTAGTGGTTTATATTTTGAATAATTAGCTACTCTTGGTGTTGCTGTAGATGAGCTTGCATGTTGAATTCTTAGAGTTTTAAGTAGTTTGTATGCTTGCTATGGCCTCTATGCATCCCTATGAGTAGTTGCTACCAATATTGTGAAGTTTTGTTGACAATTTTTTGTGACCCAAAAATTTTCAGAAAATTGTACGCGAACATGATGAACCTCTTTGGAAGGAGTTCTTCGAGGAGGAGATCCTCGGAGGCATCTTCTAGTGACAGCTCCGTTCGTCGGTCTTATGTTGAACCAAGTGAAAGTTCCATACGAGATGCTGCCACCAAAACATGCTTATGGCCATGCGACAATTATATGGTGATTGTGGGCATTAAGGAGGAATTTGAGCAATATGTTCACAATGCCAATCTCGGTCCCTACATTTTGGATAAGTGCAATCAATACCACACTCTCACTGAATCATTTGTCAAAGGATTTAAATTCCATCCCCGTGAGTCTAGGGTGTCATTTAAACTGTATGAAAATCCTTTTACCATATCTCTAGAGAGATTTGCTCACCATTGCAAAATCCCATTCTGGGGTTCGCTAGACGAACCACCAAGGTCTAAGTTTCAAGCATTCTTGACTACTCTTTGCTACGGTGAGACTAGGGGAGTGATGCAAGGTAGAATAAAGAGCATTCATTTTCCCACAATCTAGTACTTGCATTATTCAATGGAAAATGTATTGTAGTTAAACAAGATTGTAGTACACTTTGTGCTCCACACTTGAGCCTCATACGCACCACTCTCACTAGTGACAAAAGCTATAATCTTGGAGCGATCGTTGCATGCAGGTTGCAATACAACGCTAATAGTGGTTATTTCTATGGTGGAATTTATGCCACACGCATAGCAACAGAGCTGGGTGTTTCACCTTTGCCATATAACCCTATTTTACCCACGCAGTATTTAGACTTTGATGCTATGAAACGTCATAAGATCCTTAGAGGTGATCCCCATAATTTCACCTACAAATTATTGTTTAATCAAAGTTCCGTTGTGTACACATATTTGCCTGCGCCTGCTGTCGGTGTCAAAACCGGCGGATCTCGGGTAGGGGGTCCCGAACTGTGCGTCTAAGGTCGATGGTAACAGGAGACAGGGGACACGATGTTTACCCAGGTTCGGGCCCTCTCTATGGAGGTAATACCCTACTTCCTGCTTGATTGATCTTGATGAATATGAGTATTACAAGAGTTGATCTACCACGAGATCGTAATAGCTAAACCCTAAAAGTCTAGCCTGTATGACTATGGTAATGAGTATCAGTCCTTTCCGGACTAAGTCCTCCGGTTTATATAGGCACCAGGAGGATCTAGGGTTACACAAGGTCGGTTACAAAGGAAAAGAATCTACATATTCGGTCGCCAAGCTTGCCTTCCACGCCAAGGAGCGTCCCATCCGGACACGGGTGCAGTCTTCGCTCTTCGTATCTTCACAGCCCATCAGTCCGACCCAGGGCTAATAGGCCGGACGCCCGAGGACCCCTTAGTCCAGGACTCCCTCAGTAGCCCCTGAACCTGGCTTCAATGACGAGGAGTCTGGCGCGCAGATTTGTCTTCGACATTGCAAGGCGGGTTCCCCTTTCCGAACTCCAGGATTGTCTCCGGATGTGATGATTGTACCCAGACCTATAACACACACCACACACAACCGCAGAGAGAATATAATAT
This sequence comes from Triticum aestivum, assembly GCF_018294505.1. NCBI lineage: Eukaryota > Viridiplantae > Streptophyta > Magnoliopsida > Poales > Poaceae > Triticum > Triticum aestivum. The sequence goes on along the minus strand of NC_057814.1, from coordinate 278,437,889 downwards.
TCCACGGGTCCAATCCGCTGACAACTTTTTACAACGTGACATCATGTCTGCCAGGTCATAATTTCGGACCGTTTTGTTCTGCCGTTCCATGTTTCGAGACGCGGTTGCCATCGGCACGTCTTATCAAAGCAGAGATCGTGTCCCCTTATTGCGGGATTCTCATCAATACGGGCATGGGTAACCCAACCATGCTATTTACACAGCCCTTGGGAATAGGCGAGTTTTAAGGCGAGTGAGAGGCGCTTGATATTCGCGACCTTTTATAAGGGGATAAGAATTCGCCCTTGTCTACTCACGCCTTCCCCTTCCTTTGCCCTTCCATCCTTGAGCTCCAGTGCCCCAGTCCCCATCTTTCTCCATCTCCGAAAAGCATCCGACCATGTCCGGATCCGGAGGTCAAGGCAAATGGATGGTCTCCTCCGTCAAGGAGAAAGACATTGCCGAGCTTCGGGCGACCGGGTATTTGGCGAAGGAAATCGCCCACCATCTTCCAGCCCAGGGGCAAGTCGTCCCCGCGCTGAAGCCCAATGAGAGGGTGGTATTCATACCTCATTTCCTCCGCGGGCTAGGGTTTCCACTCCACCCTTTCGTCCGCGGGCTGATGTATTATTACGGGATAGACTTCCATGATCTATCCCCGAACTCTTTCCTCAACATCTCGGCGTTCATCGTCGTGTGTGAGGCCTTCCTCCGCATCCAACCCCACTTCGGGCTGTGGCTCAAAGTCTTCAACGTGAAGCCGAATGTAGTGGACGGCCAGCATGCGGAGTGCGGAGGAGCCATGGTGAGTAAGCTGGCCAATGTCTCCTAGCCCAAAGGCACTTTCGTGAAGACTGTCAAGGAATGGCAAAAACAATGGTTCTACATCACAGAACCCCGTGGCACAAACTGGGCCGCGGCTACCGAATTCAACTCCGGCGCTCCCATGCGACTCACCTCCTAGATCGAGAAGAGCCCGAACTGGTGTTCGCCAGACGCGCTGATAGCGCTGCAGACGCGCGTTCAAAGCATGGTGGACAAGAATGTCTAACTTGTCGATGTAATCCAAGTGATGCTGGTTCGTAGGATCCTCCCTTGCCAAAGCCGAAAACGCCCCCTTTGGGAGTTTAATCCGAGGAGGCACCAAACCCTGGAGAGGCTCTTCGGAACGACTCACGAAGATGCCTGGAAGTTGCTCTTCAAGGGCGACGAGATACCGCCAGCCACGGATTCGGATCGTGGGCACAACATTAACCATCCTGCCAGCGAGGTAAGTTTCTATCGTGTCCTCTACTTATTTGCTTCAAGGAGGATATCTGAACTTTTACTATCATTGCCTCTTCAGGAATGGATGGAGAGGGCGAAGCGGATCCAGTGTCCGGCTCCACTACCTGAAGAACCAGTCATTCCGCGTTTAGCGAAGATGCTGGTGCTGGCGCCCTATACAGCGCCGGCGAAGAATGCCAAGGGGATGGCCAAGGGGGTCCGGATTGGCCCCCATCGCAAGAGTGCTTCGGACGCGACGTCCAAAGACAAGACCCGCTCCTCCGCCGCCGAAGACGACGACGATGAGGAGGAGAACAAACCTCCCCCGATGGGGGAAGGAAGAAGAGGGAGGCCTCCACGAGCCTGGAGGCGGGGACACCCAAGAAGGGGAAGGGCTCCCTCGCGGACAAATCCGCGTGGGACGTCAACAGCAGTCCGGAGCGACACCCCCGCACCAAGCCTCAAGCTGCTTTGTAAGTGCTATGACTCCCGCATACCCATATGTCCAGCCTCTCCATTTCAATGTATTGACATGGCTACTTATGCTATTACAGTCCGGCCCACGACAGCTCCCAGCGATCCTCATCAAGAGGTTCGTTGGACCAAAAGGAGATGACCAGCGAGACACTGCCGACCGCTTATTCTCCCAAGGCCAAAGGGGACGACGAGGTGCTCTCCCAACAGACCTTCCCAGGCTGGGGAGAGGCTCAAAAAGCGCCCGACGGTGAAGCCCCCGTCGCCAAACACCAGGGGGAACCAATCCCCCGGGAGAGTGGGGAGGAGGGCCGTACTCAGTTCGGCCCTCAACCGGACTTGATTCCGGAGACCGATACGGCTCCGGAATCCGGCACGCAACCTTCTTCGAAAGAAGGGGGCATGCCTATTCCACCGGTGACCCCTGTCCAACCAGGGGCACCAGATAATCTGCTGGAAGCGCTACGAGGTGCTTCCATTATGGATGAGCATCGTGTTCTTATGGGAACGGTGATTGAAAGGGTTCAGTCTGCCAAGAGCGGACTAACCGAAGCCTGCGGTAGCCTGCTGACAGGTTTTGAGGTAAGCGACGCAAAAAGAGATAATCCCCATATAGACAGTAGCCCCTGAGACACTGTCCGGCGTTCGGAAAGAAAAGCCGGACGGAGGATCATTCCTTTATTGCAGGGAACTAACTAAATTTGTCTGGAATGCATATGCAGGCGTCGCTGCTGCCCGCGGGCTCACGTGCTGCCGAAGTCTCCGAACTTAAGCGGAGGCTGGAGCAGGTCGAGGAGGAGCTCGGCCAGATGAAGAGGCAGCTCTAGGAGAATCAAGGTATGTAATAACCTAAGAAGTATTCCAAAAGAGTAGGATGTTATATATTGACCGAAGTGTCTTGATATAAATAGGAGCAACGACCGAGGTCGAGGCCCTGAAAAAGGCCCTGGGCGAAGCTGAGGGGAAGGCCGTCAAGGAGCAGGCTGCCCGTAAGAAGCTCAAGGCCCGGGTTAGTGAGGTCCAACAAGAGCTCCACGATGCGGTGAAGAAGTGTGAGACCTTGGAGCGTGACGCGTCGGCTAAAGAGGCCGAACTCTCCAAGGCTCATCAGAGCACGGAGACGGCCCAAAACGAGGCCCAGGGCGCCCTCCAAGAGGTCCAGGAGGCGAGGAAGATTGCTGTGGGTAAGGCATTCTGTATGCAAAGCAAATATGCGAAGAGGAAGTATCTTTTACTAACCCGGATTCAGAGTTCTCTAGGGGCTTTTGCTGATTTGCCGTGCAGTGTGTCCGACGCCGCGGAGTTCTTCTGAGCCAAAGAAGGGAGCTCTACGGAGAAGCTATTCTGGTCACAATATCTTGCGCCAGAGCATCCCGTGCCCTTCACCGATCAGCTGAAACAGCTGGTGGAGCTGCAATAGGGTGGTCGAACTAGCCATGAAGGATATGATAATCCGGCTATGGCCAGTCGAAGCTATGCCTGGCAGCTACTTCGGACTCGTGAGGCGGATGGTGGATGCCTGTCCTCAGCTGGATATCGTCAAGCGATCGGCCTGTATTGAGGGTGCTCGTATGGCCTTCGCCCGTTGCAAGATGTGGTGGGCGAAGATGAATGCCGTTGAGCTGGCCCGGGGGCCGCCAGAGGGCAAGGAGCACCGCACACCCGAGCGCTATTTCGCGGATGTCCTGGAGGGGTCTCGCATTGTAGCAGCGCAGTGTGAGCAGGACATTATTTTTGAATGAATACATTCGTGTTGTATTTGCCTTGTATGGTGAAACAAAGTGGGTTTGTAATATAATGATTGTTATGTTTTTAATTTTACCTCCTGTGCGGCCGTGTTTATATGAAATCTGAGGGTTGGCCAGTCGTCGGCTTGTGCCCCCACGTAGGTAGTACGGAGGTGTTCGGGATGGAATCTAAACAATCTTGATCCAATTATATGGTCCTTGAAGGAGTTGTTTAGCGCAACGAACCAGGCAACCAGACTATTCGGCTTTAACGCCCTCACTTAGCCATAGGAGTTCGACAATAAAAACATTGACGCAGCCCCTAGTTTCTGAACTAGAGTGCTATAAGCATCTGATCGGGAAGTGCCGATCCTTCGCGTAACACGGAAGAAATCTCCAACGATTTGCAACCTCCGAACAGCTGACCCGCTCTCGCTGCATCATGACAGTCAGTTTTCGGCTTTCTCTACTAAGGCGCTCCTTTGGATAAACCAGGGCACAATCGCAGTAGTTCTCCCTTTACTACCTTAGCCGATATAGCGGAACGTAAGGTAGCAAGCACAGGAGCCGGGCAACCCAACTATTGACCAAAGACATGATTCGGAGCCAATGCATATAATGCTAAATTCGGGGTGCCGAACTATACTATAAAGAGTGTTCGGACTTTGTTGCCGTATTGTAGGGCGCCTGGGAGCCCCTAGCAAATATGAAACGTACCAAAGTGTACGGGTGCTAGAAGATAAGTTATTAAAGGAAAACAGAAATAACGCAGAGGTGATATCTTGGGCCCTTAAACTTGAGCCACTAACTGTTTCCATTATAATTGGGTTAATGCATCAAAGCGCATTAATACAAATAGTGCGATAAGCAATCCGGCTATTTAACATGCCATGACCAAGGGTGAGCTGCGTGTGGGGCCTGACAACAGGTAGAGTGGCCGTTGAAGTGACCTCTAGAGCTTCCCCTATACGTCTGTGCTTCTTGCCATCCTGGTATTTTTATCCTTTTACAGGACTGATAATCAGGCCGTCCAAGAAGGCCTATGTAAGAGAAACCTGGAAAAGGAAAAAGGAAATAGTGAAAGTATATGTGTGTCCGGGATCGGTCGAGCCGAACTGTAAATCACAAGCTGGTTGTGCCTCCGTCGAGCCCATGGAATTTTGAGTGCGTAATTATGTACGCGTGGTGCGAATGCCACTGCCTTATCGGGACTAGGACGGAGGCCAGATTGCTAATCGAGCTCTTGACGAGCCGAGCTATTCTGTTGCAGCATAGTCCAGACCTTCTTAACGGTGTCCAGGGGCTCGCAGCCGGATTATGGTTCTGCTTGAGAAGGCCATTCTGTACTTCTGCTGCTAGGGCGGCGGTGTGCTCCTCTGTACGGAGGGAGCGTTCCGTATTTCCGTTGACCGTGATGACGCCGCGTGGACCGGGCATCTTGAGCTTAAGATAGGCATAGTGTGGCACTGCATTGAATCAAGCGAACGCGGTTTGTCCAAGCAGTGCGTGATAGCCGCTGCGAAAGGAGACGATGTCGAAGATTAATTCCTTGCTTCGGAAATTGTCCGGAGACCCGAAGACAATTTCTAGCGTGATTGTGCCCGTGCAGCAGGCCTCGACACCTGGTATGACTCCTTTGAAGGTAGTCTTTGTGGGCTTGATCCGTGATGGATTGATGCCCATTTTCTGCACTGTATCTTGATAAAGCAGGTTGAGGCTGCTACCTCCGTCCATAAGGACGCGCATCAGGTGAAATGCATCGATGATTGGGTCGAGGACTAGTGCGGCTGAGCCGCCATGACGGATACTAGTTGGGTGGTCCCGACGATCAAAGGTGATCGAAAAGGATGACCATGGATTGAATTTTGGGGCGACTGGCTCTATCGCATAGACGTCCCTTAGTGCGCGTTTGCGCTCCCTTTTGGGGATGTGTGTAACATATATCATGTTTACTGTTTTCACTTGAGGGGGAAACTTCTTTTGCCCCCCTGTGTTCGGTTGCCAAGGCTCCTCGTCGTCGTCTTCGCTTTGTGATCCCTTTTCCCTGTTCTCGGCGTTTAATTTGCCGGCCTGTTTAAAAACCCAGCAGTCTCTGTTGGTATGATTGGCTGGTTTTTCCGGGGTGCCATGTATCTGGCACGGGCGATCGAGTATGCGATCCAGGCTGGATGGTCCCTGATTGTTTCTCTTGTATGGTTTCTTTCTCTGGTTGGACTTGGAGCCACTGAATCCGGCGTTGACTGTAGTGTCGTCGGTATTATCACCATTGCTTCGGCGTTTGTGTCTGTTATGTCGAAGCTTGCCGTTGTTGTTCTTAACCTCGGAGGGGCCTGCCTTGCTAGCTGTGTTTTTGCTGCGAGCCAACCAACTATCCTCACCCGCGCAAAAGCGGGTCATGAGTGCCGTGAGGGCTGCCATAGATTTTGGATTTTCTTGGCTGAGGTGGCGGGCGAGCCATTTGTCGCAGATGCTATGTTTAAAGGCCGCTAAGGCTTTGGCGTCCGGACAGTCAACAATCTGGTTCTTTTTAGTTAGGAACCTGGTCCAGAACTTCCTGGCCGACTCCCCGGGCTGTTGAACTATGTGACTTAAGTCATCGGCATCTCGCGGCCGAACATATGTACCTTGGAAGTTGTCGAGAAAGGCTTCTTCCAAGTTCTCCCAGCTACCGATGGAATTTTCAGGCAGGCTGTTTAACCAGTGCCGAACTGGCCCTTTGAGTTTTAGTGGGAGGTATTTGATAGCATGGAGGTCATCTCCGCGGGCCAAGTGAATGTGGAGAATAAAATCCTCGATCCATACCGCGGGATCGGTTGTTCCATCGTATGATTCGATGTTTACGGGTTTGAACCCTTCTGGGAATTCATGATCCATTACTTCGTCAGTGAAGCAAAGAGGGTGCGTGGCACCTCTATATCGGGCCACATTGCGACGTAGCTCTCATGGAGTCCGTCTGCGGCATTCGGCCCGGGCGTGGTTAGGTTTATCACGTCCAAATAGGTAGCCGTCGTCGTGTGTCAAGGCACATCCGCGCGATCTGTAGATCGATCTTGTATGTCCTGCTCTACTATCCAAGTCTTGACGAAGGTCATATGTATAGCCCCGAGCTGTCTTATCCCTGCCTTTACGGTGAGGTGGGACAGTCTGGTTTTCGGCTTGGGTTGCAGTTTTATCCCGACCACGCGGTGGCCGATCAGCCGCGTTACGTGATGCTGGTGCGGGATCTGGCGCCTCATCGTCGAACTGAGGTAGTAATCTGTGCTTCGGGTAACTTTTGGCTGGGCGTTTAAGGCCGTATTCCTCGGCTGCCAGGACATCGGTCCATCTGTCATTGAGCAGGTCTTGGTCAGCTTGAAGCTGCTGCTGCTTCTTTTTCAGGCTCCTCGCAGTGGCTATTAGCTGAAGCTTAAAGCGATCCTGCTCCAGGGGCTCCTCAGGCACGATGAAGTCTTCGTTGCTGAGGCTCACCTCCTCCTCGGAGGGCGGACGGTAACTACCATCCTCTGAGTCTTCTTCTATGGCCTGTTCGTCAGGGTTGGCATGCCCTGATTCCCGATTGTCTCGTTCGGCAGTTTGTTCATCGGGTTCTTCTGTATCTCCGGCACCATCCGGAGCGTTGTCGTCTCCTGTGCCGGTGTTGCTATCCCTGCTATGGCGGGATTTAGAGCGGCACCACTGACGCCGATGCTTTGGTTGTGTTTTAGGAGGGTCCTCCTTTGCTGGGTTTTCCTTGTCATCGCCGCTATTATTTTTCGGCATATCTACCATGTAGACATCATATGAGGAAGTGGACGTCCATCGTCCGGTGAATGGCGGGTTTTGGGCCTCCTCGTCTCCGGCATCGTCGTCCATACCGTCGATGTCTTTGGAGTCATAGTCAAGCGTGCCGGTTAAGTCTTCGACAGTGGCTATGAAGTGGGTGGTGGGTGGGAGGCGAAATTCTTCCCCATCATCAGCCTCCAGCTCGAACCGGACATAATTCGGCTGTGAGTCCCCCGCCAAGGACAGATTTCTTAACGAATTTAGCACATCGCCCAAGGGCGAATGCTGGAAGATGTCTGCGGCGCTAAACTCAAAGATCGATAAGGGATCCAGTTCGGCGTCCACGGATGCACATGGTTCGAAATTTATGACCAGAGACGAGTCCGGAGTTCCGGTAACAAAGACGTCGTGTGACTTTAGGTCTATGTTCGGCTCCAACACCGTGGAATCTGTGGCCTCCGCGGTGGGGTTGAGCCTCCCGTCCTTGGACGGCGCAATATGCTCCGGATCTACGGCCAGAGCAGTTACAGGAGCAATCTCCTGGATGCGGCCGGATGACAGATTTAGGTCATGTTCCTCGGGGTGACTAGGAGCGGTCGCCGCGGTCTCGAATCCGGCGAAGATCAAATCTCCATGGATGTCCGCGACGTAATTCAAGCTCCCAAATCTGACCTGATGGCCAGGGGCATAGTTGTCGATCTGCTCCAGGTGGCCAAGCGAGTTGGCCCGCAGTGCGAAGCCGCCGAACACGAAGATCTGTCCGGGGAGGAAGGTTTCCCCTTGGACAGCATTGTTGTTGATGATTGAAGGGGCCATCGAACCTTTCGGCGATGGCACAGTGGAACTCTCAATGAAAGCACCAATGTCGGTGTCAAAACCGGCAGATCTCGGGTAGGGGGTCCCGAACTGTGCGTCTAAGGTCGATGGTAATAGGAGACAGGGGACACGGTGTTTACCCAGGTTCGGGCCCTCTCTATGGAGGTAATACCCTACTTCCTGCTTGATTGATCTTGATGAATATGAGTATTACAAGAGTTGATCTACCACGAGATCGTAATAGCTAAACCCTAAAAGTCTAGCCTGTATGACTATGGTAATGAGTATCTGTCCTTTCCGGACTAAGTCCTCCGGTTTATATAGGCACCGGGAGGATCTCAGGTTACACAAGGTCAGTTACAAAGGAAAAGAATCTACATATTCGGTCGCCAAGCTTGCCTTCCACGCCAAGGAGAGTCCCATCCGGACACGGGTGTAGTTTTCGGTCTTCGTATCTTCACAGCCCATCAGTCCGGCCCATGGCTAACAGGCCGGACGCCCGAGGACCCCTTAGTCCAGGACTCCCTCACCTGCTCTCTTTGATGCTCATAGCAAGGGGAAGATATTTTGTTCTTGAGAGCGAGGCTCGAGCTCATAACGTGGTGGATGTGGCTGCACAGCAGGCTGAGGTATCCGCACCGAGAGCCTCCGTGAGCTATCATCCCGACTACTATGCAGGCTACTGATTGATTACCAAGTTAGGCCAAAAGCCTAAGCTTGGGGGAGTACGTATTTCCACCGACATTACATTCATGTTCATACATTTCATTTGTCGGTGTCCACACTTTTTCATTGTACTATCCATGTTAAATTTATTTTCTCGCTTTCCTCTTGTGTGTTTGAAAAACTTTGAGAAAATCCAAAAATATTTCCTGCTTCTTTTTTATTTTTCTTTCTAGAGTAGTTAGCTGTAGCACTAAAAAGAAAACCCAAAAAGATTACCTTGTTCCTCTTTTGCTTGTTGGGAGCTTTCCCGTATAAATAGTTTTTCTCATTTTTGCTTTTCCCTTTGATTTACTTCAAGAAAACCAAAAACTCCAAAAATATTTCAGTGTGTTTCTCTGAATTTCTTTTCCTTTTTATTGAGTCGTACCGAGGAGAAGACCACGATGAAAATGTTGAGTGGCTCTCATATGAATAATAGTTGATATAACAAAGAGCCCATTTTACCTTGTCTTCTCTCGTTGAATAAAATGTTTGCAGATTCCAGCTTAGTCCACGGCACTCTTGCACTATTATTATTTTCATATCGTTCGGTCGTGCAAGTGAAAGGCAATAATGACGATATTTGATGAACTGGCCGTGGCAGAGAGAAATGGGTATGAACTCGACTTGTTCTGTTTTTGTAAATATGTTTAACCTAGTACCCATGATTTAGCTCATTATGATTAAACATGTTTGCAATGACAATTAGAGATTATAGTTTATCATGCCATGCATAAGTAGCTAGGAGTGGATAATGATTTATCTTGGATGTCAACATTGCATTAAAATGATTGTGATGTAGTATGATGATATGGTATCCTCCTCTGAATGTTCGACTGGCTTGACTTGGCACATGTTCATGCATGTAGTTGAATAAAAACCAACATAGCCTCTATGATATTTATGTTCATGGTGTTCATATCCTACTCATGCTAGTGTCCAATGTTACTTATGCATAGTGCATGTTCATGACTGTTGTTGCTCTCTAGCTGGCCGCTTCTCAACCTATTTGCTAGCCTTCGCCTGTACTAAGTGGGAATTTTACTTGTGCATCTAAAACCTTGAGCCCAAGTTATTCCAGATGAGTCCACCATACCTACCTATATGCGGTATTACCCCGCTGTCCTAAGTAAATTTGCATGTGCCATCTCTAAAAACTTCAAATAAATATCCTTTTTGTGTGCCTGGATCGTTCATGGAACAATAGGAGGTAGTCGGTATCTTCCATGCTAAGCGGATTATTCTCAGGACGTGTGTTTATTCACTCGCCATTGCACGAGAAAAGGGGCGGTAATAGGGATTCTCAGTCCCAAACTGCAAACAGAAAAAGCTTACAAATAATCAAACAAAAACTCCTACGGAGTCATAACCTTTACTTTATCGCTTGGGAACCGCTACTAATGTGTTTAGCATGGAAGATATTGATAACTGATGGTTGCGAACTAAACAAGAAGTGTGCATTTATCAAAAATTCATTTACCTATGTTTTAAAAACTTGAGCTCTGGCATCGCTGCAAATCACTGCTTCCCTCTGCGAAGGGACTATCTGTTTACTTCTATGTTGTGTCATCACCCTCTAAAATAAGCACCAAAACCTGAGAGCACTGCTGTCATGCTGATGCATTGTGTGTAGCTAATGTTGGGTGCATCATGACTGGATCTTTTCTACCATGAATTACAATGTTTAGTCACTGCTTGAACTTTGGAGGTTCTCTGCATTTATGTTTTGCGGTCTCAGAAAGGGCTAGCGAGATACCACTATTGTCATATTGTATCATGGTTGTTTTGATAACGTATTGTTGTCTGGATATCTTATTATTGCTTGGTAGCTGATTATGTCATTGATATGAGTTAATATAATTTTTAAGAGTTATTGTCGACATGGTTAGTTATAATATTGGCTGAAAACCTGGATGCTGTTGAAGCTTATTTACACAAACAAGAGCAAAAGAGTTCGTAAAAGTTTTTCTTTTTCACTTTCAGTTTATCAACTGAATTGCTTGGGGACAAGCAAAGGTTTAAGCTTGGGGGAGTTGATACGTCTTCGATGTATCTACTTTTCCTAACACTTTTCCTCTTGTTTTGGACTCTAATTTGCATGATTTGAATGAAACTAACCCGAATTGACACTGTTTTCAGCAGAACTACCATGGTGTTGTTTTTGTGCAGAAATAAAAGTTCTCGGAATGGAACGAAACTTTGCGAGGACTTTTTATACAATAGAAGAGAATTTCTGGAGCCAAGAACCACCGGAGGGGGGCACCTGGGTGGGAACAATCCACCAGGGCGCCCCCCCTCCAGGCGCACCCAGGTGGGTTGTCCCCACCTGGTGGCCCCGCAGACCCTGAAACCGACGCTATAAAATCCCATTTTTCTAGAAAAAATCGAGGAGAAAGAATTATCGCGTTCCACGAGACGGTGCCGCCACCGTCTCCTGTTCTTCATCTGGAGGCCAGATCTGGAGTCCGTTTGGGGCTCCGGAGAGGGGGATCTTCGATCTTCGTCATCACCAATCCTTCTGCATCGCCAATTCCATGATGCTCCCCACCGGGAGTGAGTAATTCCTTCATAGGCTCGCTGGTCGGTGAGGAGTTGGATGAGATTCATCATGTAACCTAGTTAGTTTTGTTAGGGCTTGATCCCTAGTATCCACTATGCTCTGAGATTGATGTTGCTATGACTTTGCCATGCTTAATGCTTGTCACTTTGGGCCCGGGTGCCATGATTTCGGATCTGAACCGTTTATGTTATCACCATTATATCTATGTTCTAGATCCGATCTTGCAAGTTATAGTCACCTACTACGTGTTATGATCCGGCAACCCCGGAGTGACAATAGTCGGGACCACTCTCGGTGATGACCGTAGTTTGAGGAGTTCATGTATTCACCGTGTGTTAATGCTTTGTTCCGGTTCTCTATTAAAAGGAGGCCTTAATATCCCTTAGTTTCCAATAGGACCCCGCTGCCACGGGAGGGTAGGACAAAAGATGCCATGCAAGTTCTTTCCATAAGCACGTATGACTATTTACGGAATACATGCCTACATTATATTTATGAACTGGAGCTAGTGCCGCATCGCCCTAGGTTATAACTGTCACATGATGAATATCATCCAACAAATCATCGATCCAATGCTTACGAATTTCTCTTATATTGTTCTTGCTAAGTTAGCACTGCTATCGTTACTGTTGCACTTGCTAAAAAATTACTACTATCACTATTACCGTTACTGTTGCTGCTACTACTATTATCAAAAATCTCACTACTTTGCTACTGATCACTTTGCTACAGATAATTAATCTCCAGGTGTGGTTGAATTGACAACTCAACTGCTAATACTTCCAAATGTTCTTTGGCCCCCCTTGTGTCGAATCTATAAATTTGGGTTGAATACTCTACCCTCGAAAACTATTGTGATCCCCTATACTCGTGGGTTATCATGCATGAAAATAAATAAAATACTACTTGATACTAACTTATGATACTATGAGCGCATTACGGAGGTAGTATCATATGCATGATACTAGTATATGATACTCCCCATTAGGCTGCTTCTAATGCATTGGTGCTTACATGAGGTGCTAAGCATATTAAATACTTTAGCAACTAAAGACCCCAATGCATAGGTGCTTAACTTGTTGGTGCTAAGTATCCTTCATTTAATGATTTTGCAACTAAAGTTCTTCATGGATTGGTGGGATTCTTCCATTTAAGTGTTTTGCCTAGGTTCTCGCGCTTGGCATTGTTTCTTCCTGGGGTCATGATACGTCCATTTTGCATTAGATTTACCTACTGTTATTTACTCCCTCCGTTCCGAAATACATGACGCTGGGTTTTTTTTCCGACCAGGTGAAAAAGCAGCGAAATGACCAGGTTACCCTCCAGTTTTGAATTCTCTCCTCGTCTCCACCCAGGTCGTCTTCCAGATCCGCCCGCCTCCGTCGCCCCCCACCTCTGGATCCTCCACCTCCATCGCCCCCGCCTTCGTCGCCCCCCACCTCCAGATCCTCCACCTCCACCTCCATCGCCTCCCATCTCGCCCAACAGATCCCCTTCCATCCTCCCCATCTTCCTGGGCCAGCAGATCCCCCTCATCGTCCTGGGCCAGCAGATCCCCCACCTCGTCATCCCAAGGCCAGCGTCCTGCTGCAGATTGCCGCCACCCTCCCAGGGCCTTGCCAGCTCCACCTCCAGGTACTGCAGATCACCGCTGACTTCAAGTCCTGGTCGTTCAACAGGTCCAAAAAGGGGCAATTCAGTTGCAAATTTAGCATGACAAAATTCAGTACTGGAGCATGATGTTGCATGATGTTGGGAGGATTCAAAAAATCAGCACTGCATTGGAGTAAAAGTGCAGTACTCCAATGATGTTGGAGTATCATTAACAAAAAATCAATACTACTGAAACAATTGCATGATGTTGGAGTATCATTAACAAAATAACATGATGTTGGAGTACAGCTGCATGATGAAGTACTACAAGGGCAAAATCACTTTTACAACGTCATGCAACATCATTTTCATGACAAGAGTACTATTGCATGATGTTGGAGTACTATAGTGCTTGATGTTGCATGAACTTATACCGTGGCAGTACCTGAACAGGCTCCAGGTCCAGCAGGTGGAGCTCCAAGCTCCATTGCACCAACTTCAGAACAGGCAGCAACTGAAAAAGGAAATAGACATAGTCAGGGCAGAGGCATGGATTTTGATCTCAACTGCACTCCAGCCGAAGAAGAAGACATACTCCAAGATGATATGAACATGGAAGAGGAAGAGGGCATCGATCCAGGTCAAGATGCAGTTGGTGAGCTCCAGTACTCCTGCCATGAACAATCAATAGTTCATTTGTACCCCTATAATGGAGTAGCTAGCAAGTGTTGAGCAATTAAAAAATCCATTTGGTATTAACAATGTTTAATAACAAAGTTTGGTATTAAACATGTGTGAAAAATGATTTTCTAAACCCACACATTCCCTGGGACTTGATGCCATATTCAAGTTCTAAGATCAGGTCATAAATTGTTTCCTAGACCATGGCTAATGTTGATAAAAAAAGGCCAATGAATGAATTTCATGTCTTAGAATAAGAGTATTAGCTAACGGAGCACTTGATCATGTCAGGTCTTCCTCTGGGATTTGCCGGTCATAAGACTGAATTTCAAATATATACCGGTGATCACGCAAATATTGCAGTAAGCACCTTACTCATCTGTAGCAGCAGCAGATGAGCGAAGCACATTTTATTACACCGAGCACCCTATTATCCTGCGAGAACTTGGCTTATTATGCCGTACCAACAGATGAACGAAGCATGGACTAATATTTTTTTTCATTGTTTTGTTTCTTGTTGCAGTTGTTCAGCAAGGAGTTAGAAAAAAGAAAACCCTCACTGACGAGCAAAATATGCTGCTTATGTGGCATTGCATTCAGTGTGCATGAGCAGAGGTGGTAAATTCAAAAGAAATGATAAGAAAGACCTTGCACAATTTTTTAAGGTAGAAGTGAGGAGTATACAAAGAGTCTGGCAGAAGGCGATGGAGCAAATTTCAGAAGGTTTAGAGGTGAATGTTTCCGATCAGAGAAAAGGAAACTCTGGAAGAAAGCCAAAGAACATCAATTTAGAGCAAATCCCTACTATTCCACTAAACAAGAGGTCCACTATCAGATCTCTAGCTTGGCAACTGGGATGTAGCCCTACCACACTGCATAGAAACTTCAAGCTGAATTTGATAAAGAGGCACACAAACTATGTGAAGCCAGCTCTGAAGGAAAAGAATAAGAAGGATAGGATGGAATTTTGCATGTCAATGCTTGATGAGACAACGATAGAAACTTCAAGGCCTAAATGGAAGACAATGCATAATGTTGTGCACATTGATGAGAAATGGTTCAATATGACCAAGAAAAATAAGACCTACTATCTGTTGGATGGGGAGGAGGAGCCTACGAGGCCTATACATGGCAACTGCATTGGCAAGGTGATGTTCTTGACGGCCATTGCTAGGCCAAGGTGGGATCGTGAAGGAAACGTGACCTTCTCTGGGAAAATCGGTATCTGGCCATTCGTGAAAGAAGTTCCTGCTCAGAGGAGAAGTGATAACAGGCCCAGAGGTACAATAGAGACAAAGTCAATAAAGGTGGACAGAAAAGTGATGAGGGAGTTCCTAATAGAGAAGGTCTTGCCAGCGATACAAGCAGTTTGGCCTGAAAGTGATGCTGGACAGACCATCTACATTCAACAGGATAATGCTAAGCCCCATATCTTGCCAAATGACCCAGAATTTCTAGCGGCTGTCACAAAAACTAGACTTGACATCAGAATAATACAACAACATGCCAACAGTCCTGATTTGTATGTGCTTGACCTTGGGTTTTTCAACTCGTTGCAATCCCTGACAGATTGTCTGAGTCCTAAAGCACTACAAGACCTTATTAATGGTGTTTTGGAGGAATTTGAAGGCTATGAGGTTTACCAGCTCAACAGAATTTTTCTAACTCTGCAAACATGCATGATTGAGATCCTGAACCATGCAGGGGGCAATGGGTATAAAATACCACATGTGAACAAGGAAAGGCTCGAGGGTCTTGGGCAGCTACCTCCAATACTGTCGTGCCCTCAAGAGGTTTACGCAAATGCCCTACACAACTTAGGGCTAATGGAGAGGGTTCAATAATGGAAGAGGCCTGAGATGCTTGTTGCCAAGAAACCTGAGATGCTTGTTGCCAAGAGACCCGAGGATGCTTGTTGCCAAGAGACCTGAGATGCTTGTTGTCAAGAGACCTGAGATGCTTGTTGCCAAGAGAAGAGAGCAAGAAGATACTCCTACAGAAATTGGTACTGGAATTGCTACTGGAAATCAGCTTGCTCGCTACTCCTAATTAACTGAAAAAGTTTCAATTTAATACTCCTGCTGCAGTGCTATACTACTGCTATCCTCCCTAATTAACAGAAAAGCTTTCAGTTTTTAATCAACTGAAAACTTGCTAAAACCTGAAGAAATTGTAAGCAATCAAGAATTTGAACAAGTACAGTATGAAATACTCCTATCTACTCCTAGCATTTCCTAGCAAGAAATTTCAGCAAGCAGTGCAAACAAGAAATTTCAGCAAGTACAATTTCAGACCGCCGCATGGACCGCCAGCTATGGGGCATTACTATGGGATACTTATGGCAGCAAGCAGTCCTCTGAAAAATCTCTCTGAGAGTAGCTTAGTTTCTCTAAGACATGTTAAATTCAATTAAATACTGGCAGCAAGCAGGCACCAACAAATTTACTCCTAGCATTTCCTGTAGTACTCTAAATAAATTTGTTGCTCTAACACATGTTAAATTCAGTTAAATTTGGGGTTGCTGTACACATAAGAACTCCTCCTAGCATTTCATGTAGTACTCCAAATAAATTTGATATGTGAACAAACAGGTGCCTCTCCAAATAAATGGAAGCACAAATATAACTAGTGTCGTGTGTTCTTTGTACTCCAAAGTAGGTATACTCCAAGTCTCCAGGTATAGTTGTGCAAGATGAAATCCTATCATTGGTTCTTACTCTGTGTTGACTGAATGAAATGGCAAGCTACTACTGTATTGTAGAGGAGGCCCTCAGATCTCTAACTCTCTTTTTTTACTGTGTGGTTTAATTAGTTTCTCTCTAGTTTCGTTTAATTAGTTTAATTAACAGAAAAAGGTTTCAGTTAGTTTAATTAATACAAAAAGGTTTTAGTTAATTTAATTAAAGAAACTGGAAGGTTTGAGTTAATTTAAATTAACTGTCAAAAGAGAAGAGAAGATCTACACTACTCCAAATCTTGAACTCACTTTTTTTTTATTTGAGAAGAGAAGAGCAGAGCAAGCATCAGGCGTCGGGAAATTCCACATCAGGCCTCACTTAACTCCAAACAAGACTCCAAAACATGCAATTCCACATCAGCATATGATACTCCTCTGAATGAATGACTGAAGCAGCAGGCGTCGGGCACCACGAGCATGGCATCAGCGTCGGGCACCACAAGCACCACCGTCAGCGTCGCCCTATAAGCACAACAGAGGATTGGAACTCTGAATTGAACGACAACTGAAGCAAAACAATCGACCATCGACAGTAAACCTCTGAAGAAATGTTGGAGTGCTGCTGCTGCTTGGTTGATTACAGAGAGCTTGGTAGGCCATTAAGGCCTCACATCTGACATTAGCATCCGTAACATTTCCTAGCACTACTCCTAGCAGTACACAAGATCACAAGAATCTCCATTTGCTAGCCCTACTCCTAGCACTACTCCTAGCATCTGACATTAAGTTTTCACGGAGAAGAGACAGTAAGAGGAAGATAGAGCAATACCTCAAGGAGTCATCATCCATGGACGCACAGCCGGGCCACCATGTCCATCCTCTCGCCACCTGACGTAGCAGCTGCTCCTCAAGGAGTCGCTCATGGAGGCCGCGCGCAAGGAGGAGGACGGCGGCAGCCGCGGTGACGACAAGCTGCCGCAGGTGGTGTTCGACCGCATCCTTCGGCGTCAGATGGTGTACGACGCGCTCAAGCGCAGGGGCCGGGCGGAGGTGCTGTCATGGGTCCAGCTGCTCACCATCCTCCTTTCCTTCGGCACGTCGGCGCTTGGCATCGCCTACTGCTCCTCGTCACAGCCGCACAGATGCAGCAGCTCCCCACAGCCGCACAGATCCGGCAGCTCCCCACAGCCGCACAGATCCGGCAGCTCCTCACCGCCACAGTTCCTCTTCCCGCAGCTCCTCCTACTCGAGCAGCTTCTCCGGCGGTAAAAATCAAATCTTGGGACGACGAAGCAGGGACGACGCGAGAGAAAGAGGGCAGCGGCGACGCGGTTAAGGGAGATGCAGCGACGCAGGCGAGGGAGATGCGGCTGCTACGCAGGCGAGGGAGATACCCGGCGACGTGGCCGAGGGAGATGCGGCGGTGCCATGGGCGAGGGAGATGCGGTGGGAGAGAAGCAGAGAGCGATACGGGCGAGGGAGACTGAGAGAGACTGAGAGCGATGCGGTCGAGGGTAAAAATGGAAAACGCGAATATTTCGTAGAGTTACGAGATTTCAACGTGCAGACGCAAAACGTCATGTATTTCGGCACGGAGGGAGTATAATGTTATTATGCATAATAATGCTTTTTGGAGTAATTCTAATGCCTTTTCTCTCATAATATGCAAGGTACACACAAAGAGGGAGAATTCAGGAAGCTAAAAATCTAGACCTGAAAAAGCTACGTCAGGCTACCTATTCTGCACAACTCCAAATGAGCTGAAACTTCACGAGGATTTTTGATGGAATAAATAAGAAATACCAGAGAAAATAACCACCGGAGGGGGGCCACCTGATGAGCACAAGACACCAGGGCGCGCCTAGAAAAAATAAGGGGAGGACTTTCTGGACGGAGCGCCGCCGTCTCGTGGAGGAACTTGGGAAGGAGCACTCTTGCGCTCCGGCGGAGCGATTCCGCCGGGGGAACTTCCCCCCCGGAGGGGGAAATCATCGTCAGCACCATCACCAATAACTCTCCCATCTTGGGTAGGGCAATCAACATCAGCATCTTCAACAACAACATCTCCTCTCAAACCCTAGTTCATCTCTTGTGTTCAATCTGTGTACCGGAACTATAGATTGGTGCTTGTGGGTGACTAGTAGTGTTGATTACATCTTGTAGTTGATTACTATATGGTTTATTTGGTGAAAGATTATATGTTCAGATCCAATATGCTATTTAATACCCCTATGATCTTGAGCATGATTATCATTTGTGAGTAGTTACTTTTGTTCTTGAGGTCACGGGAGAAATCTTGTTGCAAGTAAGCATGTGAACTTGATATGTGTTCGATATTTTGATAGTATGTATGTTGTGATTCCCTTAGTGGTGTCATGTGAACGTCGACTACATGACACTTCACCATATTTGGGCCTAAGGGAATGCATTGTGGAGTAGTTATTAGATGATGGGTTGCGAGAGTGATAGAAGATTAAACCCTAGTTTATGCGCTATTCCGTAAGGGACCGATTGGAACCAAAAGTTTAATGCTATGGTTAGAATATATTCTTAATACTTTTCTCGTAGTTACAGATGCTTGTGAGGGGGTTAATCATAAGTAGGAGGCTTGTTCAAGTAAGAACAACACCTAAGCACCGGTCCACCCACATATCAAATTATCAAAGCAGAGAACACGAATCAAATCAACATGATGAAAGTGACTAGATGAAATTCCCGTGTACCCTCAAGAACGCTTTGCTTATTATAAGAGACCGTTTTGGCCTGTCATTTGCCTCAAAAGGATGGGTCTACCTTGCTGCACTTTTATTACTACTATCATTACTTGCTCGTTACAAATTATCTTGCTATCAAACTACTCTGTTATTTATAATTTTAGCGCTTGCAGACATTACCTGGCTGAAAACCACTTTCATTTCCTTCTGCTCCTCGTTGGGTTCGACACTCTTACTTATCAAAAATGCTGCAATTGATCCCATATACCTGTGGGTCATCAAAGCTCTTTTCTGGCGCCGTTGTCGGGGAGTGAAGTGCTCTTGGTAAGGAAAAATTATTACTACGTGCTGAAATTTATTGTCACTTATTACTATGGAAAACAATCCTTTGAGGGGTTTGTTCGGGGTATCTTCAGCTCGACCGGAACCACAATTAGTTACCCGTCAACCTACTACACCTACTGAAAATATTGAATATGAAATTCCTTCGGGTATGATAGAACAACTGCCAGCTAATCCTTATGTAGGAGATGGAACCGAACGTCCTGACACTTGATATATGTGGAAGAAATTTGTGGATTGTTTAAGCTTGCAAGTTTACCCGGAGATGAAGTTAAGAAGAAGGTTTTCCGTTTATGTTTGAATTGAAATGCATTGGCATGGTATAGGCTATGCGATGATATTGGATCTTGGAATTGGAATTGGTTGAAATTGGAGTTTCACCAAAAAAAATATCCTATGCATCTAGTTCATCGTGATCGGAATTACATATATAATTTTTGGCCTCGTGAAGGAGAAAGTATCGCTCTAGCTTGGGGAGGCTTAAGTCAATGTTATATTCATGCCCCAATCATGAGCTCTCAAGAGAAATTATTATCCAAAAATTTTATGCTCGGCTTTCTCATAATGATCGATCCATGCTTGATACTTCTTGTGCTGGTTCTTTTATGAAGAAGACTATTGAATTCCGGTGGGATCTTTTGGAAAGAATTAAATGCAACTCTGAAGATTGGGAACTCAACGACGGTAAAGAGTCAGGTATTAAGCTCAAGTTTGATTGTGTTAAATCTTTCATAAATACCGATGCTTTTCAAAAGTTTAGCACTAAATATGGAATTGACTCTGAGATAGTAGCCTCCTTTTGTGAATGATTTGCTACTCATGTTGATCTACCTAAGGAGAAGTGGTTTAAATAACATCCACCTATTAAAGAAGAAATTAAAGAACCAGTACTAGCTAAAGAGGAAACCATTATTTATAATGTTGATCCAGTTGTTCCTACTGCTTATATTGAGAAACCACCTTTCCCTGTTAGGACGAAGGAACATGCTAAAGTTTCAACTGTGGTCAACAAAAGTTATATTAGAACACCTAAACCCGATGAACAAATCAAAGTAGAACCTAGTGTTTCTATGGTTAAGGATCTCCTGGAAGAAAATATAGATGGGCATGTTATTTACTTCTGTGATGAAGCTACTAGAATTGCCAAACCCGATAAAAAGGATAAACATAGACTTATTGTTGGCATGCCCGTTGTCTCAGTTAAAATAGGAGATCACTATTATCATGGTTTATGCAACCTAGGTGCTAGCGTTTGTGCTATTCCCTTTACCTTATATCAAGAAATTATGAATGGCATAGCACCCGCAGAGATACAAGACATAGATGTTACTATTAAACTTGCTAATAGAGATACTATTTCACCAATTGGGATTGCTAGAGATGTTGAAGTCTTGTGTGGGAAAATAAAACACCCTATTGATTTTCTTGTTCTTGGTTCCCCACAAGATGATTTTTGTCCCATTATCTTTGGTAGACCTTTCTTGAACACCGTTAATGCTAAAATAGATTGTGAGAAACAAACTGTCGGTGTTAACTTTGGTGATGAGTCTCATGATTTTAATTTTTCCAAGTTTAGTAGAAAACCTCATAATAAATAATTGCCTAGTAAGTATGAAATAATTGGTCTTGCTTCTATTGATGTGCCTCCTACTGATCCTCTAGAACAATATGTGCTAGACCATGAAAATGATTTACATATGCATGAAAGAAATGAAATAGATAAGATTTTCTTTGAACAACGTCCTCTGCTTAAACAAAATTTGCCTATTGAAACTCTAGGAGGTCCTCCTCCACCTAAAGGTGATCATGTGTTTGAATTAAAACAATTGCCAGACACTTTGAAATATGCTTATCTTGACGAGAAGAAGATATATCATGTTATTATTAGTGCTAACCTTTCAGAACATGAAGAAGAAAGATTATTGAAAGTTCTAAGGAAGCACCGAGCTGCTATTAGATACACTCTTGATGATTTAAAGGATCATTACCCTCTGCCTTTTATTGATCAAATCCTAGAAATATTATCTGAGCACACACACTTTTTCTTCCTTGATGGATACTCTAGTTTTTCACAAATACTTGTTTCTCAACCTGATCAAGAAAAGACCACTTTCACTTGTCCCTTTGGAACTTATGCTTATAGACGCCTTTTGGTTTTATGCAATGCACCTGCTACCTTTCAAAGATGTATGACTGCTATATTCTTTGACTTTTGTGAAAAGATTGTTGAAGTTTTCATGGATGACTTTTCTGTTTATGGGAAGTCTTTTGATGATTGTTTAAGAAATCTTGATCGAGTTTTGCAGAGATGCAAGCAAACAAATCTTGTCTTGAATTGGGAGAAGTGCCACTTTATGGTTAATGAAGGTATTGTTTTGGGCCATAAAATTTCTGAAACAGGTATTGAGGTGGACAAAGCTAAGGTTGATGCAATTGAGAAAATGCCATGTCCTAAAGATATCAAAGGTATTCATAGTTTCTTAGGTCATGCTGGTTTCTATAGGAGATTTATCAAAGACTTCTCTAAAATTTCTAGGCCCCTTATAAATCTTTTGCAAAAGGATGTTCCTTTTGTTTTTGATGATGATTGTCTAGAAGCCTTCGAAACACTCAATAAAGCCTTAATTTCTGCACCTATTGTTCAACCACCTGACTGGAACATGCCTTTTGAAATTATGTGTGATGCTAGTGATTATGATGTTGGTGCTGTTCTAGGACAAAGAGTTGATAAGAAACTAAATGTTATTCATTATGCTAGTAAAACTCTAGACAGTGCTCAAAGAAATTATGCTACTACTGAAAAAGAATTTCTAGCAGTGGTGTTTGCTTGTGATAAATGTAGATCTTACATTGTTGACTCAAAAGTAATTGTTCACACCGACCATGCTGCTATTAAATATCTTATGGAAAATAAAGATGCTAAACCTAGGCTTATTCGATGGGTTCTCTTGCTACAAGAATTTGTCTTACATATCACTAATAGAAAAGGAGCAGAGAACCCCGTAGCTGATAACTTGTCTAGGTTGGAGAATGTCCTTGATGACCCACTACCTATTGATGATAGTTTTCCTGATGAGTAGTTAGCTGCAATAAATGTTTCTCATAACACTCCTTGGTATGCTGACTATGCTAATTACATCATTGCTAAATATTTACCACCTAGCTTTACATACCAACAAAAGAAAAAATTCTTCTATGATTTAAGACATTACTTTTAGGATGACCCACATCTTTATAAAGAAGGAGTAAATGGTATTATTAGACATTGTGTACCTGAGCATGAACAAGAACAAATCCTATGGAAATGTCACTCCGAAGCTTACGGAGGGCATCATGCGGGGGACAGAACTGCTCACAAGGTATCACAGACTGGGTTTTATTGGCCTACTCTTTTCAAGGATGCTCGTAAGTTCGTCTTATCTTGTGATGAATGTCAAAGAATAGGTAATATTGGTAAGCGTCAAGAAATGCCTATGAACTATTCACTTGCTGTTGAACCATTTGATGTTTGGGGTTTTGATTACATGGGACCTTTTCCTTCATCTAATGGGTATACACATATTTTGGTTGCTGTTGATTATGTTACTAAGTGGGTAGAAGCTATTCCAACTAGTAGTGCTGATCACAACACCTCTATTAAAATGCTTAAGGAAGTTATTTTCCCAAGGTTTGGAGTCCCTAGATATTTAATGACTGATGGTGGTTCACACTTTATTCATGGTGCTTTCCGTAAAATGCTTGCCAAGTATGACGAAACATAGAATTGCATCACCCTATCATCCTTAGTCTAGTGGTCAAGTTGAACTTAGCAATAGAGAAATAAAATTAATTTTGCAAAAGACTGTCAATAGGTCCCGGAAGAATTGGTCTAAGAAATTAGATGATGCACTTTGGGCCTATAGAACATCATATAAAAATCCTATGGGTATGTCTCCTTATAAAATGGTTTATGGAAAAGCTTGTCATTTGCCTCTTGAGTTAGAACATAAAGCTTATTGGGCGATCAAAGAACTCAACTATGATTTTAAACTTGCCGGTGAAAAGAGGTTATTTGATATTAGCTCATTAGATGAATGGAGAACCCAAGCTTATGAAAATGCCAAGTTATTTAAAGAAAATGTTAAAAGATGGCATGATAAAAGAATCCAAAAGCGTGAGTTCAAAGTTGGAGAATATGTTCTTTTGTACAACTCTCTTTTCAGATTCTTTGTAGGAAAACTCCTCTCCAAATGGGAAGGACCCTATGTTATCGAGGAGGTTTATCGGTCTGGATCTATCAAAATAAATAATGCCGAAGGTACTAACCCGAAGGTTGTTAATGGGCAACGGATAAAACATTATATCTCAGGTACGCCCAGTAATGTTGAAAGTAATATTATCCAAACTATGACACCGGAAGAACACATAAAAGAGACCTTCCGGAACACTCCAGAATCGTGAAAAAGAGGATGTACGTGATACGGTAAGTAAACGAACTCCGAAAAATCTGCAAAAATATTTTCTGTCCATTTTGAAAAATAACAAAAATTAGGAAAATAAGAAACAACCAGGAAGGTCACCCTGGTGGGCAGAAGACACCAGGGCACCAGGCGCGCCCAGGTGGGTTGTGCCCACCTTGGGTACCTTCAGGACTCTGTTTTTCTCCCGTTTGCTTGTTTCCCAAGATAAAAAATCTTTATATACCCCCCGAACCTATTGACCACCGCATCACGGAGAAATCTCCTATTTTCTTTTCCTTGTCGTTTCCTAACAGATCCCATCTACCATGGCCGCTTCAAGTTCCTCCAAGGACAAGTTCTTCAAGAACATCATCAACCCATATTTGCAGGAGGTGGTGCAGCACCCTCAGGTCATCCAGATGCATGAGGGGGCGCTTCACATCCGCGATGTGCAAGGACCCAAGGGAACGGGGACCGTGGAGGCCTGGCTTGAAGCTATGGAGCAAGAGGTCTTTCGGTGCAAGGGGATGGTGGAGCGTGGACTCAATGCCAATCACCTCATGATCACGGACTTTACCCGTGATCTCAAGGTGGATGGCAAGTCCATGGACATCGTCTTCACCCCCAACGAGCAAATCAACTTCCTCCAAAGCCAGATCTACGATCTCCAAAACCAAGTCTTTGAATATGAGGCGAGGTTTAAAGGTATGAGTTTGGCTGCCAGTTGCAGGACCCTTGAGACTCATTCTTCCTCTTATGATGGTGGACCTCTGCCATGGAAACCCGAGGACAAGATCGCCTCTACTTCATCACCACCACCTTCTTCATCACCAAAAGAAAACTGAGTATCGGGTATGGGCACTCCCCTTGGCTTCCGCCAAGCTTGGGGGAGGTGCCCCGGTATCGTATCACCCCCACTATCTTTTTACTTTACTTTTTTTGTGCGATCCTTAGTTATCTTTTGCTTTAGATGAATAAAATTTTAGTTTGATCCTTTATTTTTGAGAGTTTGCTTAGTGATCTATCCTTGTAATCGTGTGCGAGATATATAATAAAGTTTAGTTTGAGTTTTTGCTTTCTTTACTTTCATGTTCCAATAAAAAGAAAGGAAATAAATGAAAAAGATCATATGCTAAATCTTATGGTAGGTAATGACACCACATAAGGAAAAGTATAAGTAGAAAATTTTATTAGAGATTGACAAACATAGCATTAGTCAATGATGCAACTCATGAAAGAATTAATAAGGGAAGAGAAGATTCACATACAAATACACTATCCTGGAAATCTTTTGTGATTGTGAGCCCCCATCAAAATATTATATGCCAAAATTGTTGACGTTGGACAAGGAAGACAACGTAATGATTTATGTTTGTTCATATTCACATAGAATTTACATTGTCGTAGATCCTTCAACATGTGGTGCTTGCCCCCCATCTTTGCTAGCCAAAAACTCCGCACCAAGTAGAGATACTACTTGTGCATCTAGAAACCCTTAAGCCCAAATCTTATTTTCAAGAGTCCACCATACCTACCTAGGGATTGAGCAAGATCCCTCAAGTAAGTTATCATCGGTGTAATAAGGCAATAAAAATTGCCTCTAAAAGTGTTAGATCATTTGGTGTAAGAGAAAATTAAGCATTGTACGAACTTGTGGTAGCAAAGAATAAAAGTGACAGACTGCATAACAAAGGTTGCTATAATAAGGGGCAATATAACATGACGTTCTTTTGCACTAAGGGGTTGAGCATACAAACAAGTAAGCGCATGGCAACCTCTGCTTCCCTCTACGAAGGGCCAATCTTTTACTTTTATGCAAGAGTCAAAGTTTCTCTCTCTATTCCTTTTTATTTTTCTCCTTTGGCAAGCATCATGTGGTGAGGAAAGATCTAGGCCCATATGTCCAGTTGAATATGGGTAGCATGAGTTATTATTGTTGACATCACCCTTGAGGTGAATACGTTGGGAGCCGAAATTATAAGCCCCTATCTTTCTATGTGTCCGGTTGAAGCGTTTTGCTCATGTGTATGCAGTGAGTGTTAGCAACCATTGAAGACTACATGATGGTTGAGTATGTGGACTTGCCTAAAGGCTCCGATACATGACCCTTCCTGAAAAGATGATGAATTGCAGTTGCAAAGTTGACTGAAAACATATTTTGTTGGTTTCCAATAGAGTTTATGCTTTATATTTCGATAGTGTGATGAATTGTTACTTATTCATGAGAAGTCTATGATAAATGTTCTATGATAAAAGTTTTATGTTAAAGTTTGTTGCTGTTATAATAATTCACATGATTCTTCTCTGTCTGTATTTTATTTTTATCGACACCTCTCTCTCTAAGCATGTGGACATGTTTTTCGATTTCGGTTTTCACTTGAGGACAAGCGAGGTCTAAGCTTGGGGGAGTTGATACGTCCATTTTGCATCATGTTTACCTACTGTTATTTATAATGTTTCTATGCATAATAATGCTTTTTGGAGTAATTCTAATGCCTTCTCTCTCATAATATGCAAGGTACACATAAAGAGGGAGAATTCCGACAGCTGGAAATCTGGACCTGAAAAAGCTACGCCAGGCTACCTATTTTGCACAACTCCAAATGAGCTAAAACTTCATGAAGATTTTTTATGGAATAAATAAGAAATAATGGAGCAAATAACCACCAGAGGGGGGCCACGTGGTGAGCACAAGACACCAGGGCGCGCCTGGCCCCCCAGGCGCGCCCTGGTGGGTAGTGCGCAGCCCAGCCCACCTCTGGTGCCCATCTTCTGGTATATAAGTCATTTTGACCTAGAAAATATAAGGGGAGGACTTTCGTGACGGAGCGCCGCCGTCTCGAGGCGGAACTTGGGCAGGAGCACTTTTGCGCTTCGGCGGAGCGATTCCGCCGGCGGAACTTCCCTCCCGGAGGGGGAAATCCTTGTCATCATCATCACCAACAACTCTCCCATCTTGGGGAGGGCAATCTCCATCAACATCTTCAACATCACCATCTCCTCTCAAACCCTAGTTCATCTCTTGTGTTCAATCTGTGTACCGGAACTATAGATTGGTGCTTGTGGGTGACTAGTAGTGTTGATTACATCTTGTAGTTGATTACTATATGGTTTATTTGGTGGAAGATTATATGTTCAGATCCAATATGCTATTTAATACCCCTCTGATCTTGAGCATGATTATCATTTGTGAGTAGTTACTTTTGTTCTTGAGGTCACGGGAGAAATCTTGTTGCAAGTAATCATGTGAACTTGATATGTGTTCGATATTTTGATAGTACGTATGTTGTGATTCCCTTAGTGGTGTCATGTGAACGTTGACTACATGACACTTCACCATATTTGGGCCTAAGGGAATGCATTGTGGAGTAGTTATTAGATGATGGGTTGCAAGAGTGACAGAAGCTTAAACCCTAGTTTATGCACTATTCCGTAAGGGACTGATTTGATCCAAAAGTTTAATGCTATGGTTAGAATTTATTCTTAATACTTTTATCATAGTTGAGGATCCTTGCGAGGGGTTTAATCATAAGTAGGAGCCTTGTTCAAGTAAGAACAACACCTAAGCACCGGTCCACCCACATATCAAATTATCAAAAGTAGCGAACACGAATCGAATCAACATGATGAAAGTGACTAGATGAAATTTCCGTGTACCCTCAAGAACGCTTTGCTTATTATAAGAGACCATTTTGGCCTGTCCTTTGCCTCAAAAGGATTGGGCTACCTTGCTGCACTTTTTTTACTACTATAATTACTTGCTCGTTACAAATTATCTTGCTATCAAACAACTCTGTTACTTATAATTTCAGCGCTTGCAGACATTACCTTGCTGAAAACCACTTGTCATTTCCTTCTGCTCCCCGTTGGGTTCGACACTCTTACTTATCAAAAAGGCTACAATTGATCCCATATACTTGTGGGTCATCAGGTCACCACTGAGGGAGTCCTGGACTAAGGGGTCCTCGGGCGTCCGGCCTATTATCCATGGGCCAGACTGGTGGGCTGTGAAGACATGAAGGCCAAAGACTGTACCCGTGTCCGGATTGGACTCTCCTTGGCGTGGAAGGCAAGCTTGGCGACCAACTATGAAGATTCGTTCTTATGTAACCAACTCTATGTAACCCTAGATCCCCCGGTGTCTATATAAACCGGAGGGTGTCGTCCGGAAAGGATATACTCATGACCATAGTCATACAGGCTAGGCTTCTAGGGTTTAGCCATTACGATCTCGTGGTAGATCAACTCTTGTAATACTCATATTCATCAAGATCAATCAAGCAAGAAGTAGGGTATTACCTCCATAGAGAGGGCCCGAACCTGGGTAAACATCGTGTCCCCCGTCTCCTGTAACCATCGACCTCAGACGCACATTTCGAGACCCCCTACCCGAGATTCGCCGGTTTTGACACCGACATTGGTGCTTTCATTGAGAGTTCCACTATGACGTCGACGAAAGGTTCAATGGCTCGCCTTGTCCTTAAAGACAACATCACCTCCGGGGGAGTCCTGGCCCCAGGCCAAACCCTCCAGCTGGGCGGCTTTACCATGATCGCCCGTTCGGCCGTTGGGCCGACGATGACCTCTCGGGCCATCGAAAACCCCCTTCGCATCAACTCCGAACACTCCAAGCAGATGGATCCGGCAGAGTTTTCATCCTTGAATGAGCTCCTAGATCGCATCGCCGCTTTGGGAATCGCCACAAATTACGATCGGATCGGGCCTAAAACCGATCAAGGAGAAATCAAAACTCCACCGGCCACCCACCGGATAGCGGTAGTCGAGGAGCAGGATGGCGAGTCTTCTTCTATATCGAAGATGGACTATGTCCGGATCACCGATCAGGAAGAACCGGATACCCACCAGCGAAAGGATGCAACCAGCCCTCCGAACATAGAATCGGGGCAGTCCTAAACAATCAGAAGACACTCCGGAGCCCGGACTGTTGAGTCTGGAAGGTATTCAGACTCCGGATAATCGGTCAGGTCAGGGTTCGGATTTAATTCCACCCACCCACCCGGACATAGACGCTCTCATGGCATAAAATAGCAGTCTCAGGAAACGGTCCACCACTTCTGGGCCAGATTCCTCCTTGTCAAAGACAAGGTAAAAGATTGCCGCGACGAGGACGCGATATCAGCGTCCTGCAACAATTGTGCGGACAAAGGAATCCTCAACGCCATCAATCGCCGCCGCACACTAAAGTTCGCTGACTTAGCAACTATCGTACAGAAGTACAGCGCGATGGGAAGCGCCTGGAAAACTCAGGCAGCTTGCTGGGAACCATCGGTCTGAACTCAACTCCTCCTACAGGCGAAGAGGGCGCACCCCCGTGGCACGCCCAGTCCAATAGTCAAGAAACATATACCCATTACATGTTACACGACACGACACCGTTCTGGAGGGATGGCTTGATGGCCCATGCAAAATACACACGACACCAGATACCGTGGCAACCCACAACCTTAGAGCATGTTGGATACTCCGGCAGGTAGCCAAGAGCGGCGAGGACATCCTTATCAAGGATACCCCAGAGCAGCACCCTCCAGAAAACGATGACACAAGAGTATTGACGGTCTTCGAGACATTCACTTCAAACAACAAGCGCAAAAGGGCACTTCGCGACCTCGCTGAAGTCTGCCAAATCGCTGCAATAAACCCTTGGAACGACACGTCTATAACATTTAATGCATGTGACAAACCGAGGTACAGGACAGTCCGAGTGCCAGCCGCATTAGTCCTCAGTCCCATCGTGGACGGGTTTCGACTTACTAAGGTCCTTATGGACGGCGGCAGCGGACTAAACCTCATTTATGAGGACACACTCCACAAAATGGAAATAGACAGGAGCCGCATCAAGCAAAGTAGCACAACCTTCCGAGGAATCATTCCCAGTTGGGAGGCGCGGTGCGCGGGCAAAATTACACTTGACGTGGTATTCGGCATGCCGGAAAATTATCGGTCCGAAGAAATCACTTTCCAAGTGGCCCCTTTCAGCAGCGGATACCACGCCCTATTGGGGCGGGATGCTTTTACACGCTTCCAAGATATACCTCACTACGGGTATATGAAGCTCAAAATGCCCGGACCAAACGGTATAATCACTCTCGTTA
This sequence comes from Triticum aestivum, assembly GCF_018294505.1. NCBI lineage: Eukaryota > Viridiplantae > Streptophyta > Magnoliopsida > Poales > Poaceae > Triticum > Triticum aestivum. The sequence continues at coordinate 278,408,041 of NC_057814.1, read as the reverse complement.
GTGATCCGGACATAGCACTCCGCGCTGAAAATAAAATCGCGTCCCTGGCCCTTGAGGCGCTATCCGAAGCCCTCGCGGCTGAAGAATTAATCGCACTGCGCTCTACGGTGGACAGGGACGATGTGATCCTTGACAAACGCCCCAAATCCACCTCCTTGAAACCAGTAGAAGAAATAGTCAAATTCCAGGTCCACCAAACGGACCCCAAGAAGATAGCATCTATTGGAGCGCAACTGAACCCAACAGTTGACGCTGCACTACGAGAATTCCTGCACGAAAACTGGGACATATTTGCCTGGCACCCTTCAGATATGCCAGGGATCCCACGCAAGCTAGCCGAACATAGCCTCAATATATTAAAGGGATTTAAACCGGTCAAGCAAACACTGCGGCGCTTTTCCGAACCCAAGCGACAAGCCATGGGGGAGGAGCTGGCCGAGCTTATCGAGGCCGGATTCATTAGAGAAATCAAACATCCGGACTGGCTGGCAAACCTGGTGATGGTACCAAAGAAGGACAAATCCTGGCGCCTATGTGTCGATTTCAAAGACCTCAACAAGGCTTGCCCTAAGGATCCCTTCCCCCCTCCCCCGCATTGATCAAATCATTGACGCCACCGCAGGACACAACTCACTGTGTTTCCTCGATGCATATTCCAGATACCATCAAATCAAAATGAAGGAGTCCGATCAAGCTGCAACAACATTTATTACCCCATACGGGCCATTCTGTTTCAACACCATTCCCTTCGGGCTTAAGAACGCGGGCGCCACATACCAACGCATGATTCAAACATGCCTGGAGAAGCAGATCGGCAAGACAGTAGAAGCCTACGTCGATGACGTCGTCATCAAAACTAGGCATGTCGAAACACTAATAGATGACTCACGTCTTACATTCGACAACCTCCATGCGTATGACATTAAGCTCAACCCGGAAAAATGTGTCTTCAGCGTCCCTGCTGGAAAACTGCTGGGCTTCATCGTTTCCAATAGAGGAATAGAAGCAAATCCAGCTAAAATCCGAGCTCTGTCACAGTTGGCTACGCCAACAGACCTCAAACAAGTCCAAAAACTAGCTGGTTGCGTGGCAGCGTTAAGTCGCTTTATCTCCAGATTAGGAGAAAAGGCACTACCACTCTATCGCCTCTTACAGTGCACCGATAACTTCGAATGGACAGACGCGGTGACTGTCAGACTGGAGGAAATAAAGGCCCTCCTAGCAAGCAACCCAATCCTGGCCGCACCAAACGCTGGGGAACCCATGTTGCTATACATATCGGCAACACATCAGGTGGTGAGCGCCGTGCTCGTCGTCGAACGAGAACAGGATGGACACAAATTCCCACTTCAAAAACCAGTATACTACGTATCTACTGTCCTCACACCATGCAAATCCCGGTACCCCCATTACCAAAAGATAGCATACACGGTCTTCATGGCATCCCGAAAGCTACGACACTACTTCCAGGAGTGTTCAATCACGGTGGCTTCTGAAGTCCCATTCAATGACATAATAAACAACCGCGATGCCACGGGATGGATTGCCAAATGGGCCATAGAGCTACTTCCATTTGACATAACATACAAGCCACGTCGAGCCATCAAATCCCAAGTGCTGGCTGACTTCGTCGCCGAATGGATAGAGGCCGAACTCCCTAAAGAGTACGGCGCATATTCCAATTGGGTTATGTATTTTGACGGCTCCAAAATGCTGGCGGGGCTAGGAGTGGGAGTCGTGTTAACATCCCCCACTGGAGATGACGTCCAGTATGTACTCCAAATACTATACACAGACTCCAACAATGCAGCCGAATACGAGGCCCTATTGCATGGTCTTCGGATGGCCGTATCCATGGGCATACAACGCCTAGAGGTGCGCGGGGATTCAAACCACGCAATATCTCAAATAAACGAAGACTTTGATGCCAAAGATGGCAGCTTATCGTAATGTCGTCTTAAAAATGTCGGCTCGGTTCGAGGGGCTCAAATTTCATCACGTCGCCCGAGAAAGTAATCAGGCAGCAGACGTCCTTGCTCGCATTGGCGCCAAGCGCGACCCCGTCCCACCCAACATTTTATTGGAAAGGCTTTTCAAGCCATCCGTGGTGTGGCAACGGGAGGGCAGCAACAATAGTCCAGATCCGAATACAACCCCAAATCCCGAACAAACTGAGTATCGGGGGCTCAGCCACCGAAATAACACCATCGGCCCATCTCATTATGGCAGGCATTGCCCCATGGACCGATCCCTTCTTGGCCTACATTAATAGGAAGGAGCTTCCCGAAGACAAGAATGAAGCTCGCCGCATTGTCCGGCGTTCGAAGGCCTACAAGGTTCATGACGGAGAGCTCTACAAGAAAAGTACTACCGGAGTACTTCAAAGATGTATCTCCGAGGAAGAGGGGCGGCAGCTTTTAGCAGAAATTCACGCTGGTCTCGGTGGACACCATGCCGCAGCTCGGGCTCTTGTTAGCAAGGCCTTCGGTACTGGGTTTTATTGGCCGATAGCCCGAGCAGACGCGCAGGACCTTGTCCAACGCTGCGCCGGATGCTAACTCTTCGCAAACCAAAGCCACATGCCCCCAACTGCCTTACAAACTATCCCCATTACTTGGCCTTTCGCAGTCTGGGGACTGATATGGTTGGACCCCTTAAAGGGGGAAGCCATAAGAAAAAATATCTGCTGGTCATGGTGGACAAATTCACTAAGTGGATAGAGGCTAAACCGGTCAAAACGGCTGAGTCCGGCCCGGTGATAGAATTCATATCCGGTGTCACTACAAAAAAAGACACATCTGTGACATTTTGGGCCGAACGAATTTTTTTCTGTCATACATATGACACTTCTATGACGATAATTGTGACAAAACCCGGTATCATCATAGATGTGGTGGGCTCCTACTTCTATGACAAAAAATCATGACAGAAAATGGGCTTTTCGTCCTGGGCGGGCCGGAGACGCAGCTGCATGACATTCTTTGGGCCATCCATGACGGAAAAAACCGTGGTAGAAGCGAGGGCGAGGAAAATTTCGGGGAGTTCTCGGTTACGGTGGGAGGTCGGGGGCCGAGCGATGCCTGTTTCTCTCGTACACGTACGTGCGTGTGTGCGAGGCGTTGGCTCTAATTGAACCCGAGCGAGGCGTTGGGCTCTAACTGAACCCGAGCGATTGCACTGCAGGCTACGCGTTACTGAACCCGAGCGATCGATCGATGGCTGTTAACTGAACCCAATCGAGCGATTCCTTCGCTACTGCTGCTAACTGAAGCCGATCGATGCTGCCTCTGGATGAACAGTGAGCATTGCTGGGGGGGTTTGGATGAACAGTTCCCGGTGGGGGTGGATGAACAGGACCCCGTGGTGTTGCCTATGGATGAACAAGACCCCGATCGATCGAGCCGGTTGGGGCTGTATGAACAGGACCCCTTGGAGGGCAGGATGAACAGGACCTCCCTGTGGAGGGCAGAATGAACAGTAGACGGTGGAGGGCTGGATGAACAGTAGCCCGTGGAGGGGTGGTTCAACAGGAGCCCGTGGAGAGGGCTGGTTGAACAGTAGCCGGTGGAGTAGCGCGTGGTGGAGGCTGGATGAACAGGAGCCTGTGCATGAACAGTTGCAGGTGGAGGCTGGAGGAGGTCGACGGTGGATGAACAGTAGCCCGTGGAGGCTGGAGGGGGTCGACGGTGGAGATGAACAGTATCCCGTGGAGTCCCGTTTTGCGGTACGCCACACCCCTCCCGATGAACAGGACCCCCGTTTCGACCGTAGCGCTCCAACACAAGTCTGTTTCCTCCGTTTTGCGGTATGCCACACCCCTCCCGATCAACAGGACCCCCGTTTCGACCGTAGGAGATCCGTTTCCTCCATTTTGCGGTACGCCAGACCCCTCCCGATGAACAGGATCCCGTTTCAAACGTGGCCGGTCGAACACAAGGTCATTTCCTCCGTTCTGCGGTACGCTAGGCCTCGTTTCCATCGGCTGTTCCGTCCAAGCCCTCCCGATGAACACGACGACGCATTCTGTTCCGACCCAGCCAGTTGGCTCCCCATGAACACGACGACGACGCTGTTTCTCCGTTCCGACCCAGCCATGTACACGAGCCCTGGCCGTACGTATGCGCGAGTAGGCGTTCGAGACCCCGCCCGTATGTACACATACGTGGCCGTATTTTCTTTCTTGCACCCTGGCCGTTGTACGTACGCGTACATGCTACGTGCGCGCCTCTACTACGACACGTACGCGCCTCTACGACGACACGTGCGCGCCTCTACATCCACCAGTATATATGTACGTACACGTTCGCGACCAGAATGACAATGCTACGTACGCTTCGACCAGGTGGGTCCCGACTGTCAGGCACTTCCTTGCCTGCGAAGATGTAGCTGGTGGGTCCCAGCAGTCAGGGGGGCGAATCGTTTTTTTGCCCGGACGCACTTCCTTGCGTGCGAAGATGTAGCTGGTGGGTCCGAGCAGTCAGGGGGAAATGTTTTTTTCGCGAAATACAGTGGCCCGTCCGGTGGGTCCCAGCTGTCAGGTGGAGGAATAATTATTTTCCGCGTAATAAGGAGGCACTTCCTTGCTGCGGCCGTGGACCCAGCTGTCAGCCTCTCCACGTACAGTCCACGTCCGATGGAAGTCGTTCCTTGACCACGTTGACCACGCCGCACCGAGAGCACCAGGGCGGTGGACGACGGCGAGGCCTAGGAAGGGGACGACGGGGAGCGGGGAAGACGCGGCAGTGGAAGCCCGCGCGGAGAGGAGTACGAGGGTTCACTGGTTCGGCTGCGGTGTGAGGCTGCCGTCGCCGCAGGGCCTGGCCAGCGGTGGGAATAGTAGGGGGCGGTGAGGCCTCCGCGGCAGCACAGCCGGCCACGGGAGGCAGGAGCATGCGGCACGACCGGCGCTGCTTTGGGCGGCTAGAGCAAGAAGACCAGAGGTTGAAGAAGCACTACGGCCGTTGGATGGACATCGTACGGTCACTGGAGCTAGAATCGTGCATATTGACTAAGTTGACAAAGCCCTCCGTCCCCGTCAACTTAGTAGGCCCACAAGTCAGCCTGCCACTATACTGGGTCCCAGCTAACAGGGGGAGTATTCATTTTTTTGTGCGTAATAAGGAGGCACTTCCTTGCGTGCGAAGATATAGCTGGTGGGTCCGAGCTGTCAGCGGCGGTAACGTTTTTTCGCGAAATACAGAGGCCCTTTCGGTGGGTCCCTGATGTCAGGCAGAGGAATCATTATTTTGCGCGTAATAAGGAGGCATTTCCTTGCGTGCGGCCGTGGACCCAGCTGTCGGCCTCTCCACGTACAGTCCACTTCAGATGCATGTCGGTCGTTGACCACGTTGACCAGGCCGCGCCGAGAGCACCAGGGCGGTGGACGACGGCGAGGCCTAGGAAGGGAACGACACGGAGGCAGGGAAGACTCGGCAGTTGTTTCCCACGCGGAGGGGAGTACGACTGTACGAGGGTTTACTGGTTCGTCTGCCGTCGCCGGAGAATAACAGCAGGTGTGGGTGAGTAGAGGGATGGCTAGGCCAGCGATGGGAGTACGGTGGGGCGGTGAGGCCTGCGCGGCAGCAGAGCCGGCCGCGGGGAGGAGGGAGCAGGCAGTCCCGCCGGCGCTTGTTTGAGCGGCTGGAGCAGGAAGAGCAGAGATTGAAGAAGCACGACGGCCGTTGGATGGACATCCAACAGTCAGTGCTTGTGCGTCAACCTTTTTTTAGGAAAGCCTCAAATCTGTGGAAAACAGCATACATCCCATCTGCCATTATTTCTAATAATTTACAGCCCATTTGCTAATTATTAAGGTTTTTTTGGAGCCCATATTCTTTTTGTTAGCATTACAGGCCATATTGTGGCCACGGTTAAAAAATTATACGAAATTTTGCATATTTCGGTGCGGTCCGAACTGTTTTTAATCCCGAAATTTCGACTCACATTCAAACTGATTTTAAAAATAAATGTATATCAATATAAAATCCAACAAATTCTCCACGCATAAAAATTAATGTAATTTAAAATCTTGAAATGAAAAAAAGATATTTGAAACTAATTGCCGGTTTGATGTGTTTTAAAAATGTACAACCCATTTCTCATTACTAATGGGCCATTTTCTCGGCCAGCCGAATGAAAGCTCTCCTCGTCTTGAAAGATTTGCAGCCCAACAGGCCTGACAAAGCGACTTACTTGGCAAATCACAAAAAAACTGGGCTGTGGCCGTGGACCCAGCTGTCAGCCTTTCCACGTACCGTACTCTTCCGATGGAATGTCGTTGACCACGTTGACCACGCCGCGCCGGGAGCACCAAGGCGGTGGACGATGGCGAGGCCTAGGAAGTGGACAACGCGGAGCCGAGGAAGACGCGGCAGTGGATGCCCACGTGGAGAGGAGTACGAGGGTTCACTGGTTCGGCTGCCGTCGCCGCAGGGCCTGGCTAGCGGTGGGAGTAGTAGGGGGCGATGAGGCCTCAACGGCAGCACAGCCGGCCACTGGAGGCAGGAGCAGGCGGTCTCCCCGGCGCTGGTTTGGGCGGCTGGTGCAAGAAGAGCAGCGATTGAAGAAGCAGCAGGACCGTTCGATTCAAATCCAACGGTTACTGCTGCTAGAATCGTTTGTTGACTAAGTTGACAAGCCCTGCGTACGCGTCAACTTAGTAGGCCCACAGGTCAGCCTCCCAACCGGTGCGCCCCAGATGTCAGTGGGAGGAATCATTTTTTTCGCGTAATAAGGAGGCAGTTGATTGCGTGCGGCCAGGCCAGCGGAGGGAGTAGGGTGGGCCGGGGAAGCCTGCGCGGCATCACAGCGGGCCACAAGAGGAGGAGCAGGCAGTCCCGGCGCTAGTTTAGGCAGCTGGAGCAGGAAGATCAGAGATTGAAGAAGCACGTCGGCCGTTGGATGGACATCCAACAGTCACTGCTGCTAGAATCGTGTGTTCACTGACAAAGCCTTGCGTAAACAAGTCAGCCTTGAAATCTGTGGCGTGTACAGCCCATTTGCTATTATTTTTATAATTTTTACTCATTTTCTAATTCATATGGAATTTATTGCAGCCCGTTTTCCATTTTTAGAATTGCTGGCCATTTTCTGGTCAGTACCAGGGTCAAAAAATTAACTAAATATGTGGGAAATTTTGAAAATTCGCAAATTTTTGCTGGGGAACGAAATATTCTTAATCCAAAAATTAATAGCCATACTAAAACAAATTTAAAAATAAATTAGTACTATGTCATGTTAAATCCAATGAAATACGTATAAGATATCAGTGAAGAACAAAAACAAAAAAAGAAACTTATATCCCATTTGCTATAATTTTTTGGAATTTTCAACCCCTTTTGATATTACTTTTAACAGACATTGACCATACTCTTAAGCCAGGCCGGAATGCATCCCTCCTCGTCTTGAAAGATTTGCAGCCCAGTAATTCGGAGAAAACAAATAGGCCTAGCTTGGGTATTCTTCAAAAAGAAATACTGGGCTACCTATTTTCCCAAAGAACTGGTGCATGAGCATTTAGCTTTATTTATTTATTTACTTATTTATGTTTAGGGGACCATGAGCATGTACCTGGGCCGGATTCATGTGAGAGCCTCCCTTCCAGTTAATTATGGGCTTCTCTATTGGGCCTTCATCAGTGGGCTGCATGTTATCAACAAGTGGAAAATGTGTTCCGTACGAAAAATAGTATGCGCTACGTACGGTACGGGGCACTAAAGGATCGAACCGTGCAACGACTTCCAAAACATTGTGTTTGTCGTTCTAACAACACATTTATTCAACCAACAGACGAAATATACTACTGATTGTACATTGAAAACAGCAGCAGCAGCAACCAGGGCTGGGGGTGCAACAGAAGCAGTAAGCAGGCCAGAAGAGTGAAGACGCAGCTCTCTCTTCCAAACCAAACATCAGCCATCATTACAAAAGGGCTACCAAAAAAGAACAAGTGTATGCATCAAACTAAATAAAGATCCTACTACACCAAGTGTACGCATCTAACTAACTGGCTCAGTTAGACGTTACTATTTATTAAGCTGTGGAGATTGGCTGACGGCTTGAACCAGATGGGTGCCTGACGGGGGAAACTCCAGCCAGCAGGTCGAAGTCTGATACTTGCGACCCTCTCTCCTACTTTGGGCTGCAGAGCGTGGCGGCACATATCAGGGTATGGTGCATGCAGAGACGCATGGTACGCTGTGTACACACAGTTTTGCCTGATGAACGAAACCGCGCTGCCATCATGATCCTTGCCGTCGGTTATCTCCTGGTTAATCGGATAATTCAGTCCGACAAACAGAGAGCGTGTACCAAGGCTACTTACCAGCCTCCAGTCAAAAATTCCTGAAGGCCCAGAGAAGCTGGGATCCTGCTCAAAGACCTTGCAGTGACTGTGATTGTATTCCGCGAAACAACACGTCCGGTACGTGCGAACGATCATCAATCTTTCGCCGTCGTCTGATCGAGCCAGGAACCACCTGCAACTGCCATGCCGCTTTTCTTTGAAAGGTTCTGGGATTAGGAAGGGTAGGGACACCAGGCGGCCTACAACATCATATCAAGTTGGAGTCAAATAAAAAAGGGCTCTTGATTTAGTCAATCTTAAGAACAGCATGTTATGAGCATGAATATTTTTTCAGCAAATGTTGACAGTAATATAAGCAAGCCATCATGATATCATAGGAAAGTAACATACTGCTGTAACAGCCGTTTGTAGCGATGACTGGAGTAGGCCAGCAATACGTCCAGCCATAGAAGGAGTCGACAGCGTAAATGAAGCCCTTGTGTTCAATGGCATCAGAGAACCATGGAGGATGTATGATCCTGCGATGGACGTGCAGATTTATCCACTTACCGCAGTGACCTGTCAGATAGGCGAGACCGCGGTTGAAGAACGCAATTAGCCTGAAGTCTTTATAATTCGCAGATCTTGTGGGCACTTGGCAGATTACAACCTTGAGCAAATCAAACTTGGTATCATGTTGGCTACTGTAAGATTCCGAGTATTCTGGGCCGCGGTGCCAAAGCAGTGCAGTGTTAATCGAAGGAAGGGGGATCAATCGCCGGGTGTAGACCTCCACGAGCATCCAGCTGCCGCGACCGTCGACGAGCACCATCCAAGACGTGTTCATGCCGACCCAGTACATACCGTTAATGTAGTTGAGGCTGACGGGGATCGGATCGCAGTCAAGGGGGTTGATGCTCGCCACCCTACGATCGTTATGCTGCGTGACACGCCGTTTCTGAAGATCAGGCGGCATCAGCAAGCAAGGAGCTGGCTTAAAAAGCTCCGGCCTGAGGGCTTTGAGTAAACGGTACAGCCCCGACGAGCACGCGGCGAGCGGCATGGTACTGAGATTGTCCACACGCGAAACAATGAGCTTGATTACCTCTGTGGGGAGCGAATTCCAGCCACTCTTTCGGCGGACGCTGCTCGGTTCTGCCATTGTTAGCGGGGATGGAAGATTGGACGAGATTATGTGCGGACAAAGATGGAGAAGCGAATATGTGCTGCGGGAAGTGGACAGGTGATGATGACTACAGCACGCCGCTTGACTTACGAGACACATACCAGCAGCGTAGGGTCATGTCGATGCCAGACAACTTGCTTGAGTGATCACAGTACTGGTACTCCCTACAGTGCTATGCCCTAACTTGCTTGAGTAGAGTAGTAGAGTAGGACTCTGCTCTACTACTAGCACCGGAGGAGTAGTATATTCTAATCTAAAATAGTTACAAACTTCAATGCCCGAGCGTGGAACGACTACGAACCGTGCTCAAAGACCGTGTCTACGTGGTGTTTGGACATGGGCGACAACCTCAACGCCAACGGTGCTGCTCCCGTTGCACCGTATGTGTTTCTGTCCTTCCTGTTCGAAATCGTGGTAGAATTCATGTTTCTACTCTGTATCCTACTACTATGCTAGTCCACATGATTAGTTTCATCTCTGTTATAGCCGTCATGATTTATTTTGTGCTTATTCGGATTAAATCTCGTAGTAACTTGCTCATATATTCAACTGGCGCAACGTCCCCTACAGCCACTCCCGTTTCATGGACGGCCTGGTCGATGCCTCCAAGGAGCCCTTCGTCCACTGCTATGAGTGCCCGATGCCGTTTTGTGGCTCGCCGGCGGACATGGTGCATCACCTCACGGATGCGTGCAGCGGTCACTGCTGGCCCTTGGCGGAGAACATCAAGTACGAGACGTGCTACCCGTTCACCATGCCGGAGTCGCTGGAGGATCACCGCCGCCTGCTAGTCTCGGAGGAGGACGGCAGCGTCTTCCTCTTGATCGTGGGCACCGGCGAGGCCCGCGCAGGCCGCCGCCCCGTCTCTGTAATGTGCGTCAGGGGCGACGCCGCTGACGCTGACACTGACACGAGGCCGATGTACGGGTGCGTGGTCAGTGTTACTACCCCTCCGGGTCGCGTGGGCGGCGACACCGGCCTCATCGAACGGACTTGGACTCTGGGGAGCTGGGACTATCCCGCCAATGTGGACTTGGAAAACCCATGGCCTCCTTTACCCGCCGACGCGGTGCACGGGGACTCCAAGGAGGTTCACCTGGAAGTACGCATTATCAAGTTAAATGTTGATCATTAGTCTTCGCTCAATGTAATCCGCTGTCTAAGCATGTGGAGACTTCCATGCAGGATCTTGCTCTATTGGAGTATCGCGCATGAATAAAAGTGTATCCGTTTATGGTTTAGTCTAGAATCTTCCATGTATGAATTTTTACTACAGTACTGGTGAAAGACTTACGATGAACCATTTCTTACATCTCCTCTGCCCGCTTGCAAGTCATCCTGATTTAATCCCTCCGTCTAGGTGTATAAGGGCATGGTTAATATTACTTAATAGTATAGCCAACTGTTGACTATAAGAAAGTGCCATGTCATCTGTAGCCAACATGTATAACAATCGATACTCAAAAACTAATTCTTAAAGATCATTTCTTGCAAAGCACAATAAGTGTTATTTCTTCACAAGTTTTGGATGCAGGTTGAACAGTTGAACGCTTTTGTTTGCAAAAGATACCTTTTTATCTATTTCACCCGGATGTTTGTGAGCTCTAGAGATGAAATAATATCCGAAGAAACCTATCGATACCCGTTACACATGAGATGACCCCCACATCCTTTGTCAAAATAAACAACTCCCCGATCAATGCATTTCACTCTTCGGTGCAACGCACGGGCACCTTACTACTATAGATTAGTACGACCAAAAATTGAACTAACATTATATATAGTACGATAAATGCTGATGCATGTCACCTAAAATTATATCATTCAAAACTATGTTCAAATACGAATCCAACGATATAGTTTTTGTTGACATGCACTAACATTTTGTCAGTTAAATCTTCAGTCAAATTCAATGGGGGACTAATAAACCACGACCGATGTAGTACAAGTGTAGAGGGCGGCGCTGCACGGGAGTCTCACCTCTCACCCCGCTCGTGGCGCGGCAGTAAAGCCGTCATATCACAAAACCCAACCACTCCCAGTAATAAGTGGCCTGGTAAAATAAACGGACAAGCAACCATCACATCCCTCCGTCTTTTTTGCATTTCATCTCTCTGCATTTACTTTCTCCGGTTCATCTCGCACACTCGATCCCTAGCTACTACTCCTAGGGCCAGTTCTTTTGGCGGCTTCCCCAGCTTTTCCCACAAGACTAGTCACAGTGGAGAGTAACAATAAGGCGCCTCACTCATTTATTTGGGCTTCTAAACTACTACTCCGTCCTGGTTTATTCCTCACCATTGTAATTTGTGCTAAATTTTGACCAAAGATTTAACTGGTTTATTCCTCACCATTGTAATCCCTCCGTCTAGGTGTGTAAGTCATCTTACGAAAACCAAATAATCCCAAAACACTTAGGCGCGGTGCATTAACTTCTACCTCGTTTCTTGTTTCTTGACATATCAACCAATAAGAGATAAAGAGTGTGCATGCTTTTAATGACTTGAGATATCAAACACGACATGCAGTGGTTAGTTCATTGCATGCAATACTATTAATTAGCAAATAAACATTAACGTTTCTCGTTTTCTCCTCCTCCTTGGTCACGGTGCACAGCCTAAGATGACTTACTCACCTAGACGGATGGAGTAGTGCATGTGACATGCACTAACATTTCATTAGTTAAATTTATGATCAAAATTTGACACAGATTACAATGGGGACCAATAAACCAGGACGGAGGTAGTAGTTAGAGCATGGTTAATAGTATAGCCAGCTGCTGGCTATAAGCCAGTGCCATGTCATCTACAGCCCATCTTATAGCCAACATGTACAATAAGGGCATGTACAACAGTTCAGACAACCGCTGTCTATAATATTACTCCACGTCACTTATAGACAAAACTACAGACATCTTCTACAACAGGGTGTCTTTTGTCTATCTATAACACTAGCGGCTGGAACAAGAAAGAAACACCCAGCGGCTACAAAATTACGTTATCCAACTTAAATCCCATTGTTTTTGTTAGTTTGTTAACCAGTCACGAGGCCCACGACTTGTATTCTGCTAGTTTGCTACCGGCCACGAGGCCCACGATCCCACGACATGCGACGCGCTCCATACAACGGGAAAAAGATCGTCGGTAAGTAGCGATTTGCACGGCAACAGACCGTCGTTATTTCTGCAGACGGACTCCCTGGTTTTTCCTATTCTCTTTCTTCCACGTAGTTTATGTTCCTACGTGTCATATGTTACAGACAGCTGACTGTATACCATTGTACATGCCCTAATAGATCAAAAGAGTGTACTACTTTTTTATTATGTGGCCCACTTCTCATTCTCACAAAGTGCCTAGGAGCACGTGCTAGAGCTGGCTCTTCACGAAGAGCCCGCTTACCTTCTCTCTCCTCTTCTCTTTCCTCCAACTAAGCAGAAATATACTAGTTTATTTCTTATAGCCCGCTGACTCAGCTCTATTGTACTTGCTCTTATGGGATTACTAATCTAGAAGCCTAAAAGAACTGGCCCCTGGTACTCCTACTAGTAGTAGTACTCAAGTTGGAATTCCAATTGCACGGCACAACTTGTTAGGCAAAAAATTCGATACAGGGTGTAGGAAGCGGTTTGGGAATTTGCATGCCTTTCCAACCAGTGAGATACTCCGTACAAAGTACGACAGAGAAATAACCACAGAGAAGGAAGCTAAAAGTAAACAATCAAACGAGCATTTTTGCATTTGTTTTGCATTGAATCGTTTCACAAGCTTGACTAGTGCTGTTTTTCTACTTTTACAAAAACCGCATCGTAATGTTAAAACGTGCATTTGCACGTACATAAGTAATAGTAGTACTCCCTCCGTCTAGGTGTATAAGTCTTCCCTCCTTCTTGGTCACGGTGCACAACCAAAGATGACTTATTGACCTGGACGGAGGGAGTAGCACAGTCTGCAAGCATATATCGAGAGAGACGTGTAGTGCGATAGTATATAGTAAAGTTTGTGCTATATGCACGTACTTGCAAAATGCGTACGAATACACAAGGTTTCCAAACTTTCCCTTTTACATACTTAATTAAGGACGCTAAAAATTCCTGAACGTTCGGGATTTATCATTTGCGTCCCAAAACTAATGAGATCGCCTTACGAAACAAAAATTATACTCCTCCTAAAAGCCACGGCGCTCGCAGGAGCGCTTGCGGCGCGCCACGAGTGCCCTGGTGCGCGGCCGTTTCCCAGCGCGCCGACACAACGCCTCTTCCTCAGCCTCGCAACTCGCGAGGTGCTGATTGGCGGCTTGCCGGCGGGCGAGCGCGATCTCACCGGTGTGGTGATCCGGCGCCAACAGGTACTCCTCCTCGCTGGAAGCGTGCACCCGGTCCACGTACCGCCAAGCGTAGATGAGGCGCTTGGGCCCGACTGCACTCAGGGCGTCGGCACGGGCGTCCTCCGCCACCCTCACGGCCCTCGCACGAGCCTTCTGCCAAAGAGCCAATTGCCTGACTCTCTCGGACGCGACATAGGCCTCCCAGGCAGCTTGTTCCGCGGTGCGCTTCTCTTCCTCGGCCTTCTTCTCCGCCTCTATTTTGGCGCGCTCTGCTGGAGGCAAAGCCTCCCACAAGGCGACATCCATTTCTTTCCAAAGCTCCTCAAGGCTGGGGGGCTCGGCGGGCGGCGCGGCGTTCTCCTCGTAGCGGGGAGCCGACGCGTCCTCCGGCGCGCGTGCTGGCGAGATTGGGAACGCCGACGCGTCCACCTCGACGCGTCGCGGCGAGGAGCGGAACGCCGACGCGTCCTCCTCGACTAGTGGCGGCGAGGAACGGAACGGCGACGCGTCGCGTCGCGGCGAGGAGCGGAACGCCGACGCGTCCTCCTCGACTAGTGGCGGCGAGGAACGGAACGGCGACGCGTCGCGTAGCGGCGAGGAGCGGAACACCGACGCGTCCTCCTCGACTAGTGGCGGCGAGGAACGGAACGGCGACGCGTGACCGTCCGCGCGGTGCAGCGAGGGGCTCCTAGGGCTTGGGAGGGGCGATGCCATGGTGGTCGACGTGAGAGGGAGGGGGAGGAGATAGCGATGAACGTGAACGTGAGGGGGAGGAGATAGCGATGTCGTGGGAGGCGCAGTATTTATAGCGAGCAATGGCACACCTACGTAAGATATGGACTGAGCTGCACTGACTTAACTGCAGGTCCAGTTGCGTCACTGACATGTGGGCCAGACCCCTGTTGGGCCCATATGTCAGTGACCCAATGCACCTGCAGTTAAGTAACAGCTACGTGGGCATATTTGTTGGAGTAAATTACGGGGGAGCGAAGGGGTGGAAATATTGCTGGTCACAACGGATTGGACGAGCGTGGGGGGAGGAGAGTCATGCATGCAGATTTTTTCACACGGGGTGGAGTGGTGGGACCGCCGGAGGGAGAAGGAGAGTTTGGCAGGCATATTGTTTCCACACATGGAGAGGAAAAGATTTGGAGACGAACGGGCTTCCTGCAGGTATGGGGAACGGTGCATAATAAGTCATCTTGCATGCCGGGCTAGGTATAGTCTCAAGTCATTAAAAACATACACGCCCCACACATGTTCATATTTCAAGGTGCACTAAATTATTGCATGCGATGATTAAGGCTGGCCATAATGGTGGTATCTTAGCTGGTATCATGCACACGGGAATAGCAAACATGCTGATGTGGCAAAGAATTAAAGAAGAGAGGGGGGTTAGAGTAACTAGTGTTCATGCATGCATTGGTAAACACATTTTTTTGTGAAGAACGACAGCACTAGTTGAGTACTTTTGCAGACTTCAAAAACTATTCCACCGCCTCTACTATCTTGCTAAGAGTAGGTGAAATTTTTGAATCGAGCCCTTTAAACTAGAAGGGAGGTAGTGGTACTCTAAGGCTGGTCATAGTGGGGAGTAACTTAGACTAGTAACATGCATATGTTACTAGTCTATGTTACTACCTCTATAGTGCATAGTATCATAGATTAGTATCATAGGTGGTCTCATTTATTGCCATGCATGACACATAGTAGCATCACATTTATTATGTTACGGTATCTACCTATGTTACTATAATCATCTCTCTCTTATACTCATTATAATCAGTATTGTAGATATTGATATTTTTAGTATAAATTTGGTCGTGGGATTTCATTGATGCCTGTCAAAGCGTGGAGGAAGCGGAGCTTAGGGCTTGCATTGCCGGTCTCTACATAGGTATTTCTCTTCATAATCCTGTAATTTTAGAGACTGATTGCGCTTTTGTGGTAGCGTCTCTTGCATCGGGGGACTATGACAGGTCTGCTATGCGTGACCTGAAGATGAAAGCGTTGAGCATCTCGAAGTTGATCAACAATCTTCAATTGTCAAAGATTAGCCGTTCGGCCAATAAGGTGGCACACTTAATCGCTAAGTATAGCTTTGACAATAGATTAGATGGTATTCTTGTAAATAACGTACCGCCCTGTGTGGTGAATATTGTATCGAATGAGTGTACTGGTGTGGCTGGTTAATTAATATAAGGTGGTGTTCAAAAAAAGTATAAATTTGGTCAAACACTTTGCAAACGGTTGACGGGAGTAAAAAGGACCAGAGGGAGTATCATGCATGCGGAGTAGGCAAAAAAATTGCTTGTCTAAAAAAAGGCAAAAAAATTGCTCATTTATAGCCGGTCGAAGTCTCAAAGGGCGCGACCGCGCGAGGGAGGCGAAGGTCGTGGGAGGCGCGACGTTTGACGGAATTAAGTGAAGTTACATCCACGCGCCGGCATGGCGTGCGAACAGGCAGAAGCTATACCGTCAGGCCTACGATATGGGTCTAGTAGACATGACATCTAGTGGGTCCCGCATAGTTCTCGAGAACTCTTTGGGGGCTTGCAGCCGTTTATCCACCGGGCAAGCCAGCAACCCCACGCCGTTCGCACGCCCTACTCGTCCCCGTCTTCTACCTTACAACAGTTCGCTCCCAGTCGTCCCGTCCTTTCACATTAGTTCGCTCCCAGTTTTTTTTGCGGGGTACAACAGTTCAACTTCTCCTAACCCTCCTCCAAAATCCATGGCCTCCCAAATCTCCATGGTCGCCGCTGAGTACCAGGTTAGAGCCATCACCGGCGATCAGTTCATCGTCATCTACACACGTGGATCCGAGACGGTGAAAGCATGGCTTGCTCGCTTCCTACGCATGTTCAACAGTTCAACGGATGAGTGGGTCGCTGGGCTAGATGTTGAGTACACCACAGTCCTGGGACGAGAGAAGGATCTAAAGGACGAAGAGAGGAAGAAGCCCGCCGTGATCCAGGTTTGCGTACATAACGTTTGCTTGGTCTACCACATATGCCATGCCGACGTTGAGTGCCAGGATTTTAAGAACTTCCTCAAGGACAAAAGAGTGAAATTCGTTACTGTAGGCTTTAAGAACGACAGGGATGTCCTGCGTCGGATAGGTCTCGTTGTAGGCCAGCCCTTCGATCTCCAGAAGGCAAGCCTGGTGTCCTCCTCTCAACCTTCAATGCTGACCCTGGCAGCAGCCATGATTGATCCTTCGTACGCTAAACTGAAGAAACCTCATCACGAGTTTCATCATGCATGGGAGTCGAAGACATTAGATGAAGATCACATCCTGTACGCAGCAATGGATGCCTACCTTTGTTTAAATATCTACAAGGGTTGGATGAAGAAGCAGAGCCCAGTGTCCGGTTCAAGCAAAGAAGCGTCGGCGAAGAGGAAGAGGAAGAGGGACGAGGACGAAGTCGAGGACGTGGACTCGGACTCCGAGTAGGTGGCAGTGCCGTCGCTCATGCTGGTTCTACTGCAGTGTCAAGCGGACTAGTTGCTTAGTTTATTTTCAAGGGTGTGTTGTGCTGAGGCCCCAGCAGAACTATGTTTATGTTCTTTCTCGTTATTTGAACTCTTTAGTACGTACAGTAGTACTAGTACTATGTCTTACTACTGTTCTTCTTGCAGTTGGTACTACTGCTCGTATCTTCGTGTTCCTACTGTACTTAATACGTTCGTACTAGTAGTATAATTTGGGTCAGTCGATTTGTGAAAGAAGTTCGACGGAGCGAAGGAAGAAGACGGCAGAAGAGGTGGAAGAAGCCCTTCTAGCCATCCATGTTGCATCAAACGGCTCACATGAGTCGACTGACCCAAATTGCTCCTTCAGATTGCAGGATCCACGTGGCATTCAAGGTCTCGAAGGTAGATTCCGCGTCCGCACCCGGTTTGCGGGCTCGACGCG
This sequence comes from Triticum aestivum, assembly GCF_018294505.1. Classification (NCBI taxonomy): domain Eukaryota; kingdom Viridiplantae; phylum Streptophyta; class Magnoliopsida; order Poales; family Poaceae; genus Triticum; species Triticum aestivum. Next base: position 278,390,329 of record NC_057814.1, on the reverse strand, counting down.
CGCGCGACCGGCTTCCGCCGCGACAGCCACCATGCGCGCCTCCTCCGCGCGGGCGGAGACGACAATGACACGCTAGTTCCTCCTCGCCGGCGTGCTGGAGCACGCGCTCGTCCTCCTCTTCGTACGCTGCGTGCATAGACGCGGCTCCACCAGCTGCTCGCGTGCTTGGCAGCGCGGCGGCATCGCGAGGAGGGACTGCAGACGACGTGAGCGGGCGAGCCTTCGGCTTCATGGCACAGGGATGGCGGCGACACGGCGGTGATGGGCGAGAAATTGTTGGCCGGAGCAGGCGGGCGCCGGCATGCGCAACGGCGGCGGCGGCATATTGATGAGTGCGCGTGTGGGAGCTTACTTTAGTTTTATATATAAGGTTGGTCAAACTTAAAAGAAAACCGTACTAGTACACGTAAACATTAGACTTAGGCAGCGCTTTTATTAGTTAGTACCACAGCCACGATACGGAATCCTGTGCAAGCGCGTGAACCGCGGCCGCGCGGTCGATCGAACGGTGCGTCACCGTGTCGCGCTCGAAGGACATCCACCGAACCTTTTTGTGTGTGTGAAAACAATCCTCGAATATTACTCAACTTTTTTTCCTGTGAAAGTTCTTGACGCTGCAATATTTCCATATATTTGAATTTAGCTCCAGTTCGTGTTTATTTGGATTTGGACGTTTTAGGTGCGCCCTAGTTTTTTTAATACTGATTTTGTGTGTGTGACTGAGAGAGAACGTGTGTATGTGTCCATATGTGTGTTGTGGCGGAAGGGCAATGTGGAGACGGTGTGCGTGTGATACAGACATAGAGAGGTGTGAATGTGCAAATGATCATGCATGAGTGAGACATAGACAGATGCCGATACGTTGTGTATACATGAGAGAACGGTCTTCTAGTTTACTTTGTGTGTGTGTGTATGTGAGTTTGAGCATGTTGTGAAGTACTATAGACCTTGTATACATCTTGGGATTCGACAATGATTGTAACTATTGAATTGTATAGACCATTACATTCGAAGTCAATAGCCTAATATATTTATTTCACAATTTCAACAAATGATTAGTTCACTACAAACTAAGAAAACAAATGTGTACTCCCTCCGTTTTTATTTAAGTCCGCGTATTAGCATTGGTCAAAGTCAAGTTTTGTAAACTCTCAGAAAGCTTATAACAAAAAATATTAACATATACAATAACAAATAAATACCATTAGATTCATTATTGAATGTACTTTCACATCATACATATTTGTTATGGTAAATGTTTATATTTTTCTATAAACTTGGTCAAACTTTAGGAAGTTTGACTTCGGTCAAACCTAATATGCAGAGTTTACTACTACTACTCGCTAGTTGCTTAGCCGAATCACTCAACACGCCACACGGGGAGTCCAGTGTCACAAAATTTTGAGGTCGGCGGGAAAATCTCCCGCGACCCTGATTCGAGCAGTGGGAAGTTACCATCATAGCCTTCGGAACAGGCCTACGGATGACGCTTGGTAGGGGGCTGTTTTCGTAACTTCAGGTTCACCCTACCCAGCCAACCCCACCCCGGCACCCAGAGTAGTACACCTGAATACTCCCCATTTTCTATCCCCACCGCAAAATAGACTTCTCCACGGCACCGCAGCCTTCGTGCTCCTCCCCTTTACATCGGCGCACTCGTCCACCGCAGCGCATCTGCCTCATCGACGACCTCGTACGCCGCACTGGAGCCGGTCCACCGTCGTCGTCGTACACGGAGCCTCTTCCCCGGCATCGTCTTCCACGGTCTCGGATCTGCTTCCCGGAAGCCGACGCCAAGCGCAGAAGTACCACCGTCGTGGACAATGAACTGACTCCCGTTGCCGACCATGACTCACAGAGGCCGCCGCGACCATCGTTCTCCTCCTCGATTGGTAATGTGTGTATTGAATCACTTAGCAGTACATGTGCAGTTCCAATTTTGTTCATACCTACCCTTCAAATTTCCTGGGTGCTATTGTTCCCGTAAAAGTAATTGGTTATAGCCTCCATTGTCCAACAGAATATCAGCTTGTAATTGTGCGTCGCTCCTGTATCGCGCTGTGCTTGGGTAGGTTTTTCATCTGCAACCAGTAGTGTGGCAAATGATGGAAAGGTTTTTAGAACTAGCAAGATGCCCATGCGTTGCACGCATCAAGATGCATTTGTATGAGTAGTTTATCTTGTGGGAGAAAAGGATGAACGAGGGAAGGCCTTATTTGCAAATCTGGAGAGGGGTATGGGTATCTTTTTGCAAAATTCCCATTTGTTTCCTTCCTATCTGTCAGATATAAATCGGACGGCCTATATTGCAAGAAAAAAAGTATAGAGAAAAAAAGTAGACAGTAAAGGAAGTAGAGATAAATATTAAATATAAATATAAATAAATATAACAGTAGAGAAGAGAGTAGAGATAGCAGAGACGTCGGGAAAGGATCGCGCGCGCGCGGGAAAAAGCGGCCGGGCGTGCGCTAGTTTTGGCGCGCGGCGTCCGGCGCGCTTTATAAAATCCAACGCCCTCCCACCGCTCTGTGCCTTGCCACCGCTCTCTCCCCGCTCTGTGCCTCGCCACCGCTCTCTCCCCGCTCTTTTTCGCCTCGCCGCCGCCGCGCCACCATGCCGCCGCGTCGCCGGGAAACTTGGGGATACCGCGGCGTCCGCGCGCGCCCCTCCGGCGGCTTCTCCGCCGAGATCCGGTTCCGCGGGATGCGCCTCGGCCTCGGCAATTTCGACACCGCCAACGAGGCCGCCCGCGCGTACGACGCGGCGGTGTGGCGCCTCCGGTGGCCTCATAGAACATTGAACTTCCCCAACGTGCCGACGCGGGAGCGGGCGCAGGAGCTCGCGCCTCTGCCGCGGCTTAGCACCGACGAGGATCGTCGCGACAACCGGAGGCGGGAGCACCGTCTCGGCATCGCCGAGATGGACGAGGAAGCCATGGCGCTGTGGCGCCAACACTTCCCGCAGGACATCATCAAAGAGCGCGAGTTCTACGCGCAAAGGAGGGCGGAGAGGGATAAGAGGAGGGCGGAGCGAGCCGCCTATCGCGAGGACAAGCGTAGGCGAAAAGCGGACGCTCAATTCAACATGAGGCTAGGAGCAGCGTCGCCCTGGGAATCCGACGACGATCGGTATCTTCACGCCTACAGTCAGACGTCGGAGGAGGACATCACCGAGGAGGAGTCGGACGACGAGGAGTAGTTGAATTATCTTTTTTTATCTATCTATGCTGAGAACTATCCTCTACTCTCTAGTATCTACTTCTCGATCTCAGCACTGTAAACGCTTTTTTAAAGCGCCGCGCGTTGCGATTCTGTTGGAGATGCTCTAACATGGCAGACGAGTGCTTTAATGTTGCCCACAAGATGCGCGAGTATTACTAGTAGTATATTTTTCTTGCCATGTTGAGATTTTAAAACCACGAGTGCGAACATGCAGAGGAGCAATGAAGACCAAACACGGGATATTCGGGACATCTTCAAGGAGCGTGGCAAGTTAAAGAGGAGCTGCACCGAACCTGTAAAACGAGCTTTGGTAAGTAACACCCTTTCAATTACTTTCGTGTAGCCTCGTGTTCTTCGATGTGTATATGTTGTAGTTTCTGTTTCTCTTAAGCGTGGTGTTCTTCGATGTGTAATAAGAAGAGTCTTAATCGTCCTAATGCTTTCGTTTTTAGCTTGATGTAGGAAGTGGGTGTTCTCACCTTGTAGTCTGTTTTTATTTTTTTTCCTTTTGAATTCACTTCTCCGAGTTCTGTTTATCTGGCTTCTACTAAATGGATCTAGGTTGCTCTGAGTATTGATCTAAAAAAGAAGTAACTTCATGTCAGGATGCAGTTCCTGCGAGGAGGGAAGTATGGTCAACCTCGAGATCATGTTTCCAAAATGAGGCTGGATTACACACAAGGTGCCAGTTCCCTAATGATGCTGGATTAGACACAAGGTGCAAATTCCCAGATGATGCTGGATTACACACAAGCCAGGTGGAGTCGTCAGCTGTTCGTGTCCTCGTGGCATTAGTAAAGGCTGAAAGAAAGCGTGCAGCAGCCCTTGAGAATGTAGCTGAGTTCCTGAAGAAGCGAAAAGAGCAATCAGATGCTCTCTTCACCCAAGCCAAAGAAGAGATGGAAGAAGCCAGAAATAAGCTAGCAGAGGCAGAGCAGGCTAGGCGTCTCCTGCTATCTAAAACTGTTGTCAATACAAAATTTCCTTCATAATAGCTAGGTTCAAATGTTTATCCAGTCAGCATGCCTGTTGTGATGTCCGTGCATCTACTGATGTGGCACAAAATGTTTTTTTCGGGTCATGTAATAACAGCAATTACTTTCCAAACAATAACAGACGAAGCATTGGACATGGTATAGTTCACGCGCAAGCCCGACATTCCAAGTTCAACTTCCACATCAAACTCATGTTCACAGATATCTGCACATTCATACATAATGTCCACAACCATGATTCACTTCAAAGCCAAAAAAATGTGAGGAGAGTTATAAATAAAGAAAATCCTCTACTAGTTCCTGCTACCAGTGCGAGCACAACAAGTCAAGACCATGCGTAAATTAATTATATTTTAGTCATTTTTTGTGTTCTAAAATGCCTGCCGGCTCGCGGAAGGACGTGTTGCCGGCACACGCGCGGATTCAATGAAGGCAGGCGGGGCAGTCTTAAGCTGGTTGCACGCGGCGAGGAGGCGTGCTCAGCCGGGCCTGCAGCGAGTGCGGCCCTCTTGGCCGGCGCGCCGGTTCAATGCCTGCGCTATGAGAGGTCGCGTCCGTGTCAGAGCAATCACTCCCTCCAGTCCTTTTTTGTTTGGGTATAACAAAATCTCGTTTTCCATTCACATTTTACAAGTAAAATTCGTGGACAAACTTTGACCCAAAGTACGATGGGGACTAGTAAACCAGAATGGAGGTAGTAGTTTTTTTAATCAAAGAAGGGTTTCCCCTTCCGATTTTCATTACTGAAAACCAGCATCTAAATCTAAACCATAGTATTTGCCCTAGAACTACCAGGTTCAACATCTCGCAACATAAACCCATACAACCTCCATCGCAAAAAAAACCATACAACCATACGCCAAGGAGGTACGTAGTACTATGAATTCCATTTTCGCTCCATACCAATCGTTCTAAAAACTACTTACTACTTATAACGCGCCATTGAAAATCGGAACTCTTAACCCCGCTAAAAAACGATATTTTAAACGTGGCTACTCGATCTGTGGCAACTGGCGAGCCACCGCGCTCCAAGTCGTTCACCTGTGGTCCCGACCATCAACTCCTACGGATCAAATTATCACGCGAGCTGACTATTCCTACAAAGGTGCTCCACCACGTACCCGGTACCCGCGAATGCAGCAATCGTGCACCTAGGGTTTTAGGGTTTATTTGTTAACGTCGCCTTTACGTAACACTCATGTGTGCGAGACAGCGAGAGGCCGACTGCGTGCGTGCGCCTCTTCTCTTCGTATATGTACTCCACCGTTTGTCTGGTGTCCAAAAAATTATAATAACTACTAGCAATGTGCCAATGCGTTGCCACACGATCAAAGTAGATTAATACATATTCACCGATTTGATAGAAAAAAAGTCTAGTTTTGAAATACGTATATCACTAAAAATATGTTATGTTTCACTCAAAATATATTCCTTTGGCGGTTTTGATGAGATAAGGGAGGAATGTTGTTGGTTTCAAGATTCGAGAAGTGGTATATGTCTAATTTCTACTCTTACTAGCAAGATGCCCGTGCGTTGCACGGAACATCAAGATCTTGTGGGAGAAAAGGATGAACGAGGGAAGGCCTTATCTGCAAATGTGGTGAAGAGTGCGGGTAAATTGCCATATTTTCCTTCCTATCCGTCAGATATAAATCGGACGACCTACATTGCAGGATGGCAGGCCCACCATCATCACCAACTCTATTTTTTATCCCTACTCTTATAAAAAGCATTGTCGGTGATGATCGTGTGCCTGCCATCCTGCAATATAGGCCGTCCGATCTATATCTGACGGATAGGAAGGAAACTATGGCAATTTTGCAAAAAGATACCCACACCCCTCTCCACATTTGCAAATAAGGCCTTCCCTCGTTCATCCTTTTCCCCCACAAGATAAACTACTCATACAAATGCATCTTGATGTTCCGTGCAACGCATGGGCATCTTGCTAGTTGTTGCAAAAAGCCCATGTGTGTGTGAGAGAGAGGGAGAGTGGAGGAGGACGGAGTGCATGTGTGACAAAGACACAAGGAGTGTGTGTGCGATAGGTATCAGCTTAAAATGAGGCGATAGTGTGTGTGTGCACGATCGAGAGGGCGTGTCTCAAGAAGGGAAGAAAAATCTACATAGATACAAGGAGCGGGAGAGAGACATGTATGCGATGGTGGAAGCACGAGTGTGCGGGTGTATAAACCTATCTAGAGGCTAGCTAGTCGATAAATGTTTGTGAGAGAAATACGAGTCGGGGTGCGAAAGCGAGAGTTTTGTGTGTGTGAGAGAGAGACGGTAGTCGGGAAGGGGAGTGGAAGCAGGAGTTGTGTGTGTGTGTCTGTGAGAGAGAGAGAGGAGACGGTAGTCGGGGTTGTCTGATCGGTAAACAAATGAATAATGTCAGTCTGGGATGGAGACGAAAAGGAGACCGCAACAAATGTTGTGTCTACAGGAGAGAGAGAGAGAGAGTAATTTTAGTGGTATGAGTCATATGTAGAGACATATAGGGTGTGTGAGAGAATCCCATAGAGAGAAAGACAAAGTGAAAGACGAGTGGAGACTGTGTGTGTGGCGGTGAAAAAGAAAGCTTAGGTACCGAGTGATACCAGAGAACAGTAGAGACGTGAGAGATAATGAAAACCGTGTAATGTATAATGATAGGGAGAGTGTGACACTTCTCAAGGGAGACGTCGAGAGACCATGTTTGCGAGGATAGGAGAAACATGAAGTGAGCGTGCGGGTGAGCTGGAGAAAAGAGAGTGATAGCTACCTGAAGGAGCATGCATGCGAGAGAGATGGGCGTGAGAGGAGTGAACAAAAAAGGGATTCAAATATTTGAATTCGAGATGATGATACATGTAATCCATACTCGAACCAAAATTGATCTATCAAACATGCATAGTCATATGAATTCACGCACATCTATGTTATTTAATATGTAGATATTACTGATCCATACATTTTAGTAGAACATAATTTGGTTAAATTTTTTCGAATCAACCTTAAGATTTCGAGATCGTTGTATTTTTAAATCATATTATACATATAAAGGAGCAGAATTCTTTGTTGTGCTTTTGAAAGTATATAAAAAATGATGTATATAGAATGTAATTCCAATTGAAAATGGATCCTGCCCGGAAAAAATAGAATACAAACGGGATTCGAATTGAGTTGGCACGGTAAACGTGCACTCTGCAAAATTTGAACGAAGCGGGGAAAGTCGCAGTAACCGCCCGAAACCAAAATCTGCGAGATGGAAATCACTACTGCCTATCCCGGCCACACAAAGCCTATCTGCTGGATTTCTATAGGTTTTGATAGGGGTAGGTTTGTAATTTCACCCAAACGTGACGTAACCGCCTCTCACCCGGATTCATACACGGTGGGCGCCAAAACACAGTGTGTCCTCGGCCGAAATCGAGTCCCTCCCCGATTCATATTCATACACGGTGGGCGCCAAAAACAAACTCTCGTCGGCAAATATTTGGTGTATGCGAGATTACCGTCCTATCCCCAACCGACTACTGTTGCTGTGATGTAGTAGAAATTTGAAACGGGGGCTAAGTTTGTAAATTTCCTCGCATTTGAGACAAGCGCGCCCTGAATACATGGTTCCCCCCTTCCTCTCTACGTCCCTTTTCCCCATTCGTACTCCGTGGGCGCCAAAACACCCTCTCCACCCCACCCTCCTCCGTCCGCCGCCGTCCGCCACCCCATCCACCGCCGTCCTCCTCCACCATGCCGGAGCTGATACCCTGACGCCGCCGTCCATTACAAGAGATCGACCTCTCTCATCCACGGCTTCGGACTGGGATCCTTGCACCCCGTCCTCTCGCTTCATCCCCGCCGTCGTCCACCTTGCCGGCGCCGCTCCTACGACCGTCTCGTCCACCGCACCCCGCCGCCACCGTCTACCCTCCTAGATGTGCTTCCATGCCGTCGACAGCCATTGCTACCGCAACACCATCAAATTCTCAGCAGATGCGTACACGGCGCCGCACCAGAGGCGGTACTCTTTCGTATCAGCTCAACTTATTTATCGTAGCAAGAAAATAGATCACCACTGCTTTACTCTGATTTCTTGTCTTGGTTGCGAAGTTGCCTTTGTCCAGTTTTGCACCTTCAGATCCGCCATGGCACGCTCAACACTATACTCCCAATGCTTATGGTTTTCCCCTTTTATATTCCACACTAGTTAAATCACAGTAGACTAAATTTCAAAATTGGGTCAGTCGATTTTTTAGAGCTCGTCGGAGTTCGCCGGTGCGAATGAAGGGGCTCGGGTGGTTGTGGGGCCTCGCTGAACGAAGAAAGCTCGACGCGGGTGGGGGTTGGGGAGGGGGTGGGGGTGGGGGTGGCGGAGGAACACAGGCGGCAGGGGCCGGTGGTCCGACCGGCAGCCCGTGCGGTGTTCTGTATGGGAAGAATCAGAGACGAGGAAGAAGATGGGTTAGGAGACGTAGGATCTTCATCCAACCGCCTGAAATGGTCGAGAGATAGCTAGGAGTTGCATTCTTAATGCGCTCTTGTTCATCATGTGTGGGCACTGCGCAACACACATTTTATTATCCAAAATCTGCTTGCTCTTCTTTACCATGTTCCTCTTCCGTTCTTCTTTAATATGTACTCTCTCCGTTCCTAAATACAAGTCTTTGTATAGATTCCACCATGGACTACATATGGAGCAAAATGAGTGAATCTACACTCTAAAATGTATCTGGATACATCTGTATGTGATCCATAGTGAAAATCTCTACCAAGACTTATATTTTGGAACGGAGGGAGTATGATAGTGGTATAGTATGTTCCTTGTACTGAAGATGAGCAGGGACTTTTGCAGTGTAGAGGTCTATACGGTCGGTTGTGATGGACACTTTGAGCCTCTTTGATTCGTAGGATCTTGTAAACATAGGAATAGGATTTGTAGTCACCTGCCCACTTGAATCCTATAAGAATAGCAAGGAAATGCGGGGAGCTGTGTCGCCTTTGAGAGTAACACTGATATTAACAGTACCGCACCTTCACTTGAAGAGAGCTGGTATCCGAAGCCTTTCTAGCCGTACCGGCAATACTAACACATATATTCCAGCAATTTCCACTTTGCTAATTTTACTCTGATGCTTACGGTTTTCCCCGTTATATATACACTATGATCTGTGTAGCTGCTTTGTGTCGCACTAGCAACAGTCCACTCTTGAAGCTAAACACTTCAATGACTTACAAAATTGGCACCAAGGCATTGAGTGCCATTCTGGATGCAATGAAACTCATACGCTCCCCACCTGTTGATTCTTGTTCAGAATATGATCCTAATGACTATTCTAACCTCAAGGAGTCAAAGGCAGATGGCCTGTCCTGTTCACCCATCAAGGTGCCTGTTCTAATTTGGCAATATTTTATTGATTGCGGGTATCTTTCATATGTTGTCTTGCATTTCTTCTACTTTGCTGCACCGTCATCTGCTTAGTTTACTCATCATATATGTCGAGATGCCATGTCCATCCATTATCAATACATATTCCATCTGTCATCATACCATGTTTTTCCACTCAAATGCTGTTCTTGTGCATCAGACATCAAAAAGGAAGAGGGTGATTGCCGAACCTGAAGGAGCACCAGCAAAGTCCTTGAAAAACGTGGTGGTGCCGAAGAAATCAGACATCACCCCACTTATATTGGCTATACAACCAGTGACACAAAATGTAGGACCGACTCCAGCAGACTGTACCCATACTTCACTGGCCACACCACTAGCCCCACCACACAGGACCTGCACTCCAGCAAAAGGTATACCGATTTCATTAGCCATAGCACCAGCTGTACCACAGAAAAATCCCACTCCAACAAAAAGTACAGCAAGTCCACCGGCCGAAGACCTATCCCAACTGCAGAGACGGCCAATTCCTGCAGATTGGAGCCCCATTCCCTTTATTCCCAGTTTAAAAGACAATGCTTTCAATGTTGTTAGGGACTACGTGCATATATTCCCATCATGGGAAGATTATTGTGAAGACAAACAACATTTTCACATCTTCCTGTCCAATTTACGTGTAAGTGCTATTATTCATGGTTATTATTTTCCTGTTTTCTGCTGATTGAACACATCAATGATTTACATTACATTGTTGTAACTAGGCGAGGGTCAATCTGGATAGTCATGACGAGCAAAGCTTGCTTGTGCTTTTCAAGGAAGCATTGCAGCACTATCGGTATTATCTGAGGAAATCACACTTTGATGGCAAGTCTATAAACGAATTTCTGGTGAAGTCTCCTGTGCTAAATTTAGAAGACATTGAATGGAAAAACCTTGTTATGCACTGGTCTCGTTCCCAGGATGAGGTACTGTCTATGAAATCACATGACAATTTGAACTTCTACTTTTCCGCATGTGCCTTACGGATCTTTTTTGCAGGAAATCTGCTCGAAGAAGAATTCCGGTTTGACAAGAACGACATGATATCGCAAATATGCTGCCCGCTGCTTTGCTCTTGTTAGTACCTGTTGTCCTGTATCACTGTACTTGCATACATACCTGGTTCATTATGTGACAGCAGTATGCATGATAGCTTGCTTATCAATTGTTCGCTCCAAATTATCTGATCTGTATGAATGGTTACATTAGTGTAGAATATATCCAATGCCAATGTTTTTTTAGCTCTGCATTGTTCTTGTAAGTACATGCTGTCCTTTATCAGTGTACTTATAATGACAGGTAGTTGTTCATGTACCATCACTCTGCAGCTTATTTTCCTTTGCCCTCCATTTTCTACACATCAGATCTATATTTACTCTTACCATAAGGTTGGTACTGAAGAAGTTTAGTTGTGCATTGCTCTTGGCTGTACCTTTTGCCTGTATCGCTGCACTTACATTTATAGCTACTTGGTTATGTAGCATCACTCTTCATCTTATCTTAAATATTCTCCATTTTTTTGTATATTATCACATCTATATTTACTCTTAACAAAATGTAGAATAAAGGCAGTGCTTTTGAAGAAGATTCTGTGGTAAACTTCTTGAATTGCCCCCCATCAGCATGGACAAGGCCTTTATAGAGCCTGTCTTCACCAATAATCTAAGTTTGTCCATCTCAAGCCTTCAAACTTTGTTGTATATATTTGGTTAGGCATGACTGCAACAGCTGTTTATGTTTGCATCAAATTGCTTGTTTAAAGTTTATTATGTAGTTCATAAACAAAAGTTTGTCCTTTCTCAATTTAAGTTTTCAGTTGTACAACCAAGTTCCTTCTTCATACCATGTAAATTAAACTATACAGAGCAAGTGATCTTCTTTTGCACTGCGTGTATGCTTCTGTTCTTCATCCATAATCCAGTGGTGTGGTGAACCTACCCACTACAGCACAATGTCATATTCTGCAATGTCTTAACTATGAACAATGTCATATCATTCTACTATTATTTAAACCGTCTCTTTATTTGCCAATCTGAAATGGTATAAATTGACAGCACACTAACCATTGATACTTATGAGTTCTTGATCCGTAATCCAGTGGTGTCGTGAAGCTGCCAACTCCTTCACAATGTCATTTCCTGCCATGTCTTGACCTGAACAATACCATATTGTGTTAATGCAATTTTAAACTGTGTCACTTTATTCGTCAGTAAGAAATGTGATGAATTGTCAGCACTGATACTTTTATGTGCAAAACCTGTCATCTGTCTGCTTGTTTATCTTTCAAAGTGAGGAAGATATAAGTGTTGAACAAGCGCAGTCTCATCATCTTGCTCAGCTGCTTGCGCTGCAGCTCCCCAGTAGGGCTAACCTTTCTTGAACTCTATTGAAGTGCTGTCGGTTTTGTATATTATTTTGTCGGCGTGTTTATTTGCACTGGTGGCGATCTTTGATGCCCAGTGTATGTAATCTGCTGTCTGCTTGTGCTTTATTATCATAGTGGCGAACTTTGATGCCCAGTGGATGTAATATGCCGTAATTTCTTTATTGTATACTCTAGGTTTTTTCTTATTCACGATGCTGCAGTTATTTTACTGTATATATATCCTGTCTTCGCAGTAAACCGGCCAAACCTTAAAATTACGGTACATAATCGGGCCGTCATGCAATCACGATGTAGGTTGGGCCTGAAACGCGCCGAACAGCTCACGGGCCGGCAGCAGCCCGAAATGAACCCTGGCCCATGATTGTGCGAATCAAATCACGGGCTTTTAACAGGCCAAAATTGTCTCGGTCCTTGTTTGGCCCAATCAGATATCGGCTGCGAGCAGGCTGCATGCAAACCGGGCCGTAGTTAGGCCCAACTATATGACGGGCTTTTAACAGGCCGAAATTAATATAGGGCCGAAATGTTAAACGGGCCCTTAACTGGCCAAAACTAATATCAAGCCGAATTACTAAGTGGGCCTTTAGCAAGTGGGCCCAAAAGCATAGTGTCCAGTTGACGGGCCGAATCTGATATGGGCCATAATTGAGCCCAAAGCCTCTTAAAGGGCCGGACCTGATCTGGGTCGTAATTTGGCCCAGAACATGGTAGGCTTTTAACGGGCCGGATCTCATATGGGCCACTATTAGGCCCGGAGCGTGGCAGGCCATTAATGGACCGGATCAAATATGGGCCGGCATTTGGCCCAAAACATGGCAGCCAGTTAATGGGCCGGCCTACTAGGGTCATCAAAATCTTGTGGGCCTACAGCTGGGCCGGCCCATTAATGTCGGGGAAATCTCGTGGGCCTTTAGCTGGGCCGGCCCATTATGATTTGCAAGAATCTTGTGGGCCTTTACTTGGGCCGGCCCATTATGGCACACAAAAATCTTGTGGGCCTTTACCTGGGCCGGCCCATTATGGCCCGCAAAATCTTGTGGGCCTTTAGCTGGGCTAGCCCATTATGGTCCACAAAATCTCGTGGGCCTTTAGCTGGGCTGGCCCATTATGGTCCGCAAAATCTTGTGGGCCTTCAGTTGGGCCGACCCATTTAAACTTGATGGGCCGGTCCACGTGTCAACATATCATAGGCGCGTCTCGCCCATTGGATGAGTGACACCTGTGCCAACGCGGACCTGACACATGTCTCCTCCAGCCAATGATGATTTTACACGTGGAAAATCCCCATTGGTCGGGGCTGTTAACGGGTTATCGGATCCAAAACCCGACCCGATAGCTTAACGGTGTTCCGTTACGGTGGATGCCACGTGTCGGTCACCCTTGACGAAAGCACTTCTGTGATGCGCGATTTATCGTCATGGAAGTGGACACTTCCGTGATGATAATTTTGGTAATGTGATGGAACACTTCTACGACAGCACATGTATGACTATCTTGATTCTGTCATAAATTTGTCATGGATGTACATGCATGACAAAAAATGCGACCTACTGTGACAAACACGTATCATCACGGAAGTGTATTTTTTTGTAGTGTGTTGTGCACCGTTATGGTGTCCCACACAACATCATCACCGACAACAGCTCTAATTTCACAGCCGACGAGGTAAAAACCTGGTGTACTAATCTTGGCATTAAACTCGATTAGGCCTCCGTCTACCACCCGCAAACCAACGGTCAAGTCGAACGAGCCAATGGTCTTATTATGAGCGGCATCAAGCCCAAACTAGTGCGGTCTTTGGGAGAATCAGACAAGCACTGGGTTGAGGAGCTCGACTCCGTACTCTAGGGGCTGCGGACCATGCCCAACCGTACTACCGGATACACACCTTTCTTCATGGTGTATGGCGCGGAGGCTGTATTGCCCTGCGATATTATCCACGACTCACCTCGAGTGCGTATGTACGAAGAGAGAGAAGCCGAGCTTGATTGGCAGAACAACCTAGATGCCCTGGAAGAGGAGCGCGATGTCGCAAAAGCCCATTCAGCATTTTACCAATAGCAGGCTCGAAGATATCAAGGCAGAGAAGTACGGGCCAAGACCTACAACATTGGCGAACTCGTTCTACGCCTGCCGGAGAAGAAAAAGGACAAACTCAAGCCCAAATGGGAGGGTCCCTTCATAATTTCCAAAGTTCTCACCGGAGGGGCGTACCGTCTTCACGATGCATCAGACAATCGCCTCGAGCCGAACCCCTGGAACGCGGCCAGACTCCGAAGATTCTATGCCTAGCGCCGAACTCCTTGTTCGTTTCCTTCTCCCCTGTAGTTTCTATTATTTTTTCTCTCTTTTCCGATTACTTTTTTCTTTCTCGCTTTAAAGCTTTCGTATGGCTAGACCGCACACCCTGACACATACATCTTTAAATATGTACGTCCATTATACATGGGGGCTTCTTGGACAGAAGCTTTTTATTATTATTCCTTGAGCATCAAGCTCTTCACATATGAGTTTTTCCATATGTACCTTTTCTTCTCCACTATATGCATCGATATGACTTAAGGTTTGGCCAAGCTGTGTTGCCTGGTTCCTGTGCTTATGCCCTACGTTCCCGTTACTTCGGCTAGGGCATAAAGGGAGCACCTCCGCGATTGTTACTGCCGGGTCATCTGGATGTGTACCTCTGACTGGGTGAAGCCGAAAGCTAGCGTTCTTAAGGGAATATTCGGTCGGTGAATTAAAGAGATTTTTTGCACTCACTCCATTGCAAACCCCCAGAAGCTATACACACTGTGATTTTCACATCACAATTCGGACATGTACACTAATGCATGCACACCCAGGGAAAGGAACCCTTAACGGAACTATTCTCTCTGGAAGATGTTTCTTACAATCTCAATGTAATATAACATAGCTAGCCGGATACAACTTGTCTGTTCAAGCAACCATGAGCCCTACGCCTAGTTTCTGCGCGTACCCCGGTCTATTCGGCCGTGCGGGTATTCGGAAACACTCCGCACCTTCAGGTCCGGAGGTTGAAGTGAAAAGGTCTGCCATGACAAATGCTATACAATTCAGCTAGAGTTACATATATCAAGGAAAGTACATAGTCACTTGGACCCAAACACTTCCTCCTCTACACCGTCCAAAAGGCGGTCTAATTTACAATCCTGTTGGGAATATTTGGCGGCCACCTCTACTTGGTCATATACTAAACTAACGGGAATTTCTTCCCCATTCGACCCTAGCGGTCCGACATGGGCCATGTGATTAGGATCTAGCTTGGTATATCGCGTGTTCACCAAGGCCCAGGCCTCTCGCGCACCCTCTCGGCAGGCCGATATCTTCCATAGTCGGATACGACGCCGTGCTCCTTTGAACAGCTATACGAGCTCCTCCATACTTCCTATAGGGGAGGCATATGGCCTTGGCAACACTCCGCATCGCCAGCCGAGCCTGTTCGTGCACTTGCGACAGCCCTTGCAGCAGATCACTTGATGATCCGGGCACCTCCTCTTCAGGACGGCCCGTCAATATACCTGCAATCATAACTATATCAGTTCCATTTATCTCCGAACTACTTTAAAAATAGTTCAGACACATACTGAATATGCCGCCCCGCAGCTTCTTGTTCTCCTTCACGGAGTCGGCTAGCTGGGCTGGCACATCTTTCAATTCTTCACCCAATGCAGTGTTGGAATCCTGTAGCTTGTTTTTCTCCCCTCTAACTCAGGTCAGCACACGCTCGCCTGTGGCGTGCAGCCTTTTCACCTCTCTTCCCCCCTCTTGGGCGATCTTCAACTTCTCTTCAAGTTGATCGGGCGATCCTATTATGCGATCAGCAACAGTATTAGTACAGTTGGTATACAATTATTGTTCCTCGATGGAGGGGAATGTTACCAGAAGACGCCTTCTTGAAGTTTTCCAGTTCGGCGGTGGCAGCATTTAGCTGCGCCCGACACAGCTCCAGCTCTTGGGCTAGCAGGCCATTCTTCTCTATAAGGACCTGGTTATACAACGATCCTTAAATCATTTGTACCAACTGCTTTCAGTCTCGGGGGCTACGGGCATATGGTTATCCTTTTCGGACAAAGAAAAACTTACCTGCACATCTATCAAATGTTGCTTTGTGGCTTTTCTAAGCCCATCTCGAGCAGCTCGGATGTATGCGTCAGCCGAGTTGAAGGCATTGAATGCCTCTCCCGAGAACTTGGGGTCTCGTAAGACAGCCCTACAACGCCGATGATTCATGGCGCTCTCTATTCTGAGTTGGTAACGGACATGTCTTCCGAACCCTCGGCTGAAGGACAGTCCGGCGTCGTCCCCATAGCGGCCCCCACCTCTCCGGTGGGATCTAAATCCCGGTTGCTGGGAGTGCGACCAGCCGAATCCCCGGACATAGTCTGGCGAACCTTTTTTCCTGATACATGACCAACATAACAATCACGGTTGGGTACGACTGCCAAAGCATACCTTCAAACCCATACCTCTTCGATGAAGGACCGGCCTTGTCTTCGCCGACCTTCCTTTTCAAGGCCTTGCTTGGCGCGGGAGCCGCTCTTCTTGGAGTCATCCCCGGCGTTGCATGACGTTCCGAACGCCTCCCCTTTGAAGCATGAGACAGTGCGGTGGGTGAGGCGATGCGAGGAAACTCTTTCGAGGGGGATTTCTCCTGATTACTTACATGGGAAGCTAGAAGAAGACCCGGATAATTGGCGATGATGGCCACTTCTGTGCCGTCATAGCTCGCCTGGTAAAACACCCCTTCCACGAGTACCACGAATATATCCGGGTCCTCTTCGAACCCAGGATCAAGCTCCCAGTTGTGGTTCTCCGGCTGTGGGGCAGGGCTATTAAGCCCCTCGGTTACCTTCCGCCAGTGCTGTTTCAAAATAGACGGATTGGGAATTCGTTAAAGATGGCTAAGAGAGCACGTGAATAAAAGCAAAGGGGTTAAGACTTACCCAGCTGGGAGGGTTGTACATGGAGTACCCGTCTATGCGATTGATGCGGAGAAATTCTTCTTCCTTCCCTTTAAACAACTCGGCCAGTATCTTGGCTAGAGCGGCGGGGGTGTCCGGACCTTTCCGACCACAACAGGAGGCATCATCCTCCCCATTGTAGTGCTACATTGGGAGCCCTCTACATTGAAGTGGCTGAGCCCCTCGCACTATGGAAGTCGCCATTACCTCTACTATTGTAAAACCAGACTGGGCGAGCATCCTTATCTTGCCCAGGAGCTGACGAACCTCCGCACTGTCCTCCTCTTCGAGACTCCGGGGATGCCAGCTGACGTTTCTTCAACGAAACGCTTGCAAATTCTGGGAGACCCTTGCGAACTGGGTCGGGAAGAGCGACGTCTTCTATATAGAACCATTCGGAAGGCCATTTTTCAGATGCCTTCCTTGGTGTGCTGGACAGGTATCCGGTACCGGCGACGCACCATACTTCGGCTTCGCCCACTTAAAATATTGACCCCTGGTGGTTGCGCGGGACAAGACAGAACAACTTTCTCCACAGTTCGAAATGGGCCTCAATGCCCAGGAATAGTTCGCACGAAGTGACGTAGCCCGCAATATGCAGAATGGAGGTGGGAGTAAAGTTATGCAGCTGAAGGCCATAGTATTCCAGAAGCCCCCGGAGGAACGGATGGATTCGAAACCCAACGCCCCTTAGCAGATAAGGGATGAAACAAACTCGCCCCCCGGATGGATTGGGGAAATCCTCCGCCTGGGTCTCAATGTTAAGGGAAGCTTGCCCTGCTCAAACAGGGACCAGATCTGCAGGGGGGAGGTATCCCTATGTTTGCAGCTTCTTTAATTGGCTGTAGGCCACTAAGCACCTCTCCCACTCGCCTCTCTCTAAGTCAAAGGAGGAACTGAGAATGCTAGCCATGTTGGAATGGCTTCTCCTAGTAGTCTTTGGGTTTTTTGCTCCGCGAGATATTGAATGGATCTAAAATCCGATCTCTTTAAATAGGCGCTCTTCCTGGCCTAAACGGGGTGTTATTTGCCAAAATACCCTCACCCCCACATTCACTCGACACGTGGAAGACAAGGTTATTAAGCGCGCAGAAGCCGAGGGGAGGTGTTGAATCTACGGCCAAATACACTACTTGGAAATCATTAAAGGAGGAACCCGCCTTGCAATGCCGAAGACAATTTGTGTGCCGAACACCTCGCTATTGAAGACTGGTTCGGGGGCTACTTAGGGAGTCCCGGACTAAGGGGTCCTCGGGCGTCCGGCCTGTTATCCATGGGCCAGACTGGTGGGCTGTGAAGACATGAAGGCCGAAGACTGTACCCGTGTGCGGATTGGACTCTCCTTGGCGTGGAAGGCAAGCTTGGCGACCAACTATGAAGATTCCTTCTTATGTAACCGACTCTATGTAACCCTAGATCCCCCCGGTGTCTATATAAACCGGAGGGTGTAGTCCGGAAAGGATATACTCATGACCATAGTCATATAGGCTAGGCTTCTAGGGTTTAGCCATTACGATCTCATGGTAGATCAACTCTTGTAATACTCATATTCATCAAGATCAATCAAGCAGGAAGTAGGGTATTACCTCCATAGAGAGGGCCTGAACCTGGGTAAACATCGTGTCCCCCTTCTCCTATAACCATCGACCTCAGACGCACAGTTCGGGACCCCCTACCCGAGATCCGCCGGTTTTGACACCGACATCCACACTCATCTCTCTCCTCTTAATTACCTTGCCACATCAGATTTTTTGCCTACATGGCAGCCTTAGCACCTGTACAAGGTGGAGCATTGGGAGGGGCCTTACAACCAACCTTATCATATACTAGTATCATGCATATGATACTATAGTATATGATACTACCTCCGTAATGCGCGCATCGTATCATAAGTTAGTATCTTAGGTTGCCTTATTAATTTCCATGCATGACATAAAGTAGTACAACATTTAATATGATACGGTATCATGATATGATACCACACCCTCTCTTTCCTCATTTAACTGTGTGCCACTACATCATCCAAAAAGTCTAGTTGGCATGCATGATACCGCTTATGATACTCCCATTACGACCAGCCTTAGGGTGGCCATAGTGGGGGTATTATAGCCGGTATCATGCACTCGGGAATAGCAAATATGATGATGTGGCAAAGAAGTAACATAGGTAGATACCGTAACAAAATAAATATGCTATACTACTTTTTGTCATGCATGGCCATAAATACGGTCATCTATGATACTACTCTATGATACTATGCACTATGAAGGTACGTACATAGTATCATACACTAGTATCATGTGCATGATACTATAGTTATATGATACTCCCCACTATAAGGCTGGCCATAGTGGTGGTATCATAGCCGATATCATGAACTTGAAAATAGCAAGTATGCTGATGTGGCAAAGAGTTAAATAAGATAGAGAGGGTTATACTAACATATAGGTAGATACCGTATCATGTTAAATGCGATGCTAATTTGTGTCATGCATGGCAATAAATATGATCATCTATGATACTACTTAATTATACTATGCACTATAATTAAAGGTATAGTATCATACACTAGTATCATATATATATGCATGATACTAGTATATGACACTCTCCACTATGAGCAGCCTAAGTATAGCCTAACTAAAACACCCACATGTATTGTAGTAGGGTTTTTGACTTTATATGCACTAAAATGCAAGGTAAGTGCAAAGAATGACTTAAACATAGCAGACGAAACCTGAAATGGGCCGGAAAATCAAACCAAGGGTATATCTGTGATTGTTTACCATGATTTTTTCCAAGGAGGAACAATGTAGTAACTGACGATTTGGAGTCCAAAGTGCCGCGTCTCCTTTTAAACTATGATCCTTCTTGTGAGATGCTCCGGTATGGAAGGTGCGAGCACCAATACTTGTGCCAAACTTCACAAAAAAAATTCCATGCGATCGTGAGAGCACGCCACAGTGACATAATGATTTTCGTTATTTTCCGGACTCTATATGCATTTCCTAAAATTAAAATACCAACAAGGCCTACGCCTCTAGCCGCACCCTGCGGCCGAACTGTTTGAAGTTTTTCCTTTCTCGGACAATGAATGAAAACTCATAAAGCGACACACAAATGATCTTGCTAACACCCACGTGTAGTTGCGACTACATATATATATATATACAAACGAGATCTCTTTTTTTGCATATTCAAAGTTTGAGATTGCTAGCCAGGCCTGCCGCCAGGTAAAATGTACCAGAAAACCGAACCATAGGGTACAATCATGATTTCTTACTGTGGAAAAAAAATTGGAGGCGAAACAATGAACTCATGTTTTCATTCAAACAAAAATATGTTGTTAGTTAATGTAAATGTTTTCAAATAGCACACGGTTCACTCACGAAAGACGTGTGTCGACTAAACCATGGCCGATGCCCCTGCCATGCGCGCGATCTGAGTCGTGCATTCTGATTGGCGATAACCCAAACCCCACGGATCATACGTCTGCACCGTTGGATGCTCCTTGATCGAACAGCGATCCTCATCCCTTTCGACAGCACATGCAGTGCCGGTTCATGTAAATGTTTTCAAATAGCACATGGTTCACTCACGAAAGCCGTGTGCCTACCAAACCGTGGTTTGTGCCCCCTCTTGCTGCCCGCGCGATCTGAGTCGTGCATTCTCATTGGCCAGAACCCAAACCCCACGGATCGTACGTCTGCACCATTGGATGCTCCCAGATCGAACAACAATCCTCGTCCCTTTTGATAGGAAATGTAGTCCGGCTAGGATTTGATTTATATGCCAGAATGCACGGTAAATGCCAAAAAATGTCTTAAATATAGCACACGAGACCTGAAATGCGCTAGCAAATCAAAGACGTGGTATAATGGTGATTGCTAAACGTGGGAAAAATTTAGAGGCGAAATGATGAACTCACGTCTTCATTTCAAAATTAGTACGTCTTCATTTCAAACGAAAATTTTCTCTTTGTGCACACGAGCGCTTAGAGGAAACCGTTTGCATAGGCCTTTCCGCGCGGCGACCAGGGATATTTTTCAGCCTTTTCACCTAGGCCGCCAACACCCCCCACCGCCCGCCCGCGTTTCACTCAACTAGTCCACCCAATCTCCATTGTCAGGTTCCCCCTCCCCCAGATCCACAACAGAACCCCTCTCCGGCGTCGGCGTGCTCACCCCGGCCGTGTGCCCGCTCTTCCACGTCAAGCATACCTCCACTGCCGTTCCCAACAAGCGGCGGCCCGCGGCTCGCCGTCTTCGTTTGCTCACCAGCCACCCTCAAGCATATCAATCCTGTAACCCTCGCCCCTCCTGTGGTCCGGCCGGGTTTGCATTAAGAAGCCTGTTAGTTACTGCTCTCCATCGCGGTGAGGCATATTTCCTTGCAATCCCTCTTCCTATTTCGTTCCATATGTTCCCAAATTGGCTATAAAATAACGGAGAGCGTATATATGTTCATTATCTACCTTCCTAACTAGTACATATAAGCTGTATTTGTTCCAATAAGTTACTGCCGATTTACAGATCGCGGGTGCCCGAGTCTCACAAACTTAACAAATGAGCCATGCATTTTCTAAATTATTTCATGACATGTTTAGACAGTTTCATACCAAGTTGTTAGTTTTATGCTTATCCTCCTTTCGTGAGTTTCGCATGTGTTCTCTATAGATGCCGAGTAGCAGCAACATCACTCATGCTTCAGGCGATGTATCTTCATCTAATTCAAACAACCCTAGGTCTTCAGCAGATGGTGAGGGATCAAGTAATCTTGAAAGAGATAGACCTGCAACAATTACCCTTCCAGTCAGGACACGGAGGAACGCTCCAAGGAAGCCCACACACCAGCCTAAAGGTGTATATGAAGTAACCAAGATCGATTTAAAGTCTTGGGCTCCAAGTAAACCAGATAAAGCAGGCACGAGGTTCAGGAGTGTGTGTGCATTTGTTGGCAGGGCAAGGCTCAACATTAATCTGCCGGGGTTTCGGAAGGCTGACATAGAAACACGACGAATGATAGTCCGGGAGATCATGGATCACCTCAACGTTCCAGAGTAGTGGAGAATGCAGGTGGAACACGCTGAAGAAGGCTAGGGATGCTTGGAGAAACTAGATGCATGTGCTGTACAAGAAGTACTTGAGTGAAGGCAAGGACCCTATCCCCGCATACCCCCAAATTACAAAGGCAGATTGGGCATAATTCAGAAGGGTCAGGGCAACTAAAGAGTTTGCTGAGAAGAGTGCCAAGCAATCAGCATTTTAGAAGAAGAACACACACCCCCACCGTATGGGTGTGGCAGGATACTACGGCATGAATCCGATATGGGACCGGGAGGAAAAAGTAGTAGTAGCGGCGGGTGGGCAACCGGCCTATAGTCAAATCAAGGGCGAACGTGCCAGAGACTACTTGCGGGCACATGCAAGGTGGCGTGATGACGGAACTTATTACTTTGAAAACTCACGTGACAAAGAACTGTATCAAGTGATGTTAAAGGCTTCCAAGATCCCTGGAAGGTTCTACAGGAACTCAGGGCCATGTGACATTCTGTCCGATGCTCTGGAAACAAGAGAGCCCGTGGCCGTGCAAGGGGTATAGGTGTTAATGTCCCGCACAAGAGGGCTTTCACACTCAGCAAAGAAGAGAGGCTCATGATGAAAAAAGCGAGGAGTGAAATGAAGCAGAATGAATTGTATGAAAGGTTGAGGAAGGATATGTATCCGACTGTTCGAAAGGATATTGAGGAGTCAATGATAATGCAGACGACTCTAACACTGACAGATAGCCAGCAGATGGGAGGGGAGGCGGGCATGGAGGATGCTGCTGATTGCGCGACAACACCACACAAGAGTAGTTGTGCATCAACTGACCCCAGCGACACTGAGATTGCAGCTGCTCATGATGATGCTATATCTGAGCTATCTAGAATGAAAGACAGACTGAAGGGCGTGCTTACACATTATGAAGGTACATTAGAACGTGCAACAGCCTGGGTTTGCCCACCCTTCTTGGAAGAGGGCCTCTTGTTGGACAATGTGCCATTGAAGCTGGGCTGCGTGAAGTGCTACGTGACTGAAGTAAAGCCTGGATTCAATGAATTTGCCCTGAAGAATGTCCTAGGAGACTTTGAGGAGCAAAGGACCTTGGGAGAAACACTGTTACATCACATCCAGTGGCCACGAAAGGAAACAGAGTTCATTAATGAGATCCCTGAAGCCCCGCCAAGAGCAACCAATGTTGCCCGTCAACAGGTGACGCTCTACTTTCCACAGCAGCTCTCGCGTGCTTCCCCCTAAGAACCTAATACTCGTAATCCGACGACTGATGCATCAACCTGTGATCAGCCGGCCCGACTTTGTGCTGTACAGGCCATGTCATCCTCCGCCCCAGAGTAGCCAGTGGCAAGGCCTACAACTATTGAATATGCACCACCGGTTCAGATGCCGGTTGCTGAAGCGGCAGGGGGAGACCCAACTACAGCACATGCTTAGCAGACCAACCTGGTGGAACGGACTACTAAGCATTCTGATGCTTTGGAACCACCTGCTAAGCAGTCTGTAGGTCCAGAACCGACTGCTCATCAGTCCGTCGGTCCGCAGTCGCGTGATCAACATACCAATGCGTCAGCACTTCCTGCTCAGCAAACCAACGCATTGGCACGGCTTCCTCAGCACACCTACAAGTTGGCACCACCTGCGCAGAAACCCGACATAGCTTCAACGCATGGTCAGTAGTCCAATGCCTCTGCTCCTACAGCCCAACAGTTCGTCATAGCAGCACCGCCAGCTCAACGGTCTGGCATAGATAAACCGTTTTCTAAGCAGTCCATTGAAGCTTCACCGTTTGCTCGACAGTCTACCTTGCAGCCAACCAGACGTTCTGCCAGAAATGCTTCAAGTACGAAGAAGGAAGCAGCCAAAAAGGCTGCACCCACGAGGAAGCGCGGCGGGAGAGCGAAGAGGAAAGAGAACGATTGCCTCTACTTAAAGCACTCATCGCCCAGAACCAAATTAATAGTAGGTTGTTCGAATCGGGGAGTAATATTATTTCTGACGTCATGAATGATGAAGAAGTAGATTTGTTGCTTGCTAAAATAAAGCAGACATACTTGAAGCACGCAATTACGTCCATGGCCAGCCATTTCTTGTTGGAGAATACTTTGATGAGTGCAGCTCAAGTTGCTGCGAGTTACATGAATATTGCATGGATCAAATGTCAGCAGGTCTTCATGGTTTGCTAGTCCACTACAACAGAGATCATTTCCGACACGATGCTAGTTCCATCAATGTGTGTTTCGAGGATTTACATCTCTTCTTCAACTTCAACGAGCTCGATGCCACTCTTGTTAGATGCCTGATTTTGTAAGTACTTAACAAACTCTGATCAACTTCTCCATAGAAGGTTGTAAATGATAAACAACTAACTGCATTTTATTCCTCTCAGGGGATTGAACGCGCAGAGAAGAAAAAGGGAGAGTGTGTATTTCATAGATCCTGCATTACCAAATGGCACAACATTAGATGGTAAGGACCTACGGGACTGGGCCATTAACACAGTCGTCCATCTCTTCGAAAACACATCCCATGCATAATCATTTCTCTGGCCATATCATGATCGCTAAGTCAAGTAAACAACCACGCATACGCTGATTGTCTTTCAGATTTCGACATAATTCGTAAGTTCATGGCTTTCTTAATATGTAGCGATCACTGGATATTGGTATTCATTGTTCCAAACAAGAACACAGTTTACTACATGGATTCTCTCAAAGAGTCAACAAACGCTCATGATCTGACGCATCTTCAGCAATTCATGGATAGGTATTGAATTCTATGATGTTGAAATTAATTTGCATTCATATCTGGTTCAATAATTGATGTTGTCAAAATTCATCTTCATTTGTAGTGTGCTCGGATTGCGAAAAACTAAACCAGGGAACCTGTTCAAGAGGGAACTACCTCTGTAGCACGAGATTGTTTCTCCGGTAACACACCGAAATTTGTTATTTTTGGAAAATTTATCCAATAGTCTGCAAATACCTTTTCTTACGCTAGTCAAATGTTCAAGCTTCTAAATAAATCTCTTTCTATTTTTGTCCAAAGAAAAAATAATGCATCTAACACCGGTTAGGTTGTTCCTAACAGGACAAATAGATGACTAATTTTGTGCAAAAAAATTCAGTGTCCTCAGCAACAAGCAGGGACCAACCTTTGTGGATACTATGTTTGCAGACACATGATCTCCATCTGCAAATCTGCTGATAGTTGTGACGATCCTCGCGAATTAGTACCAGTAAGTCTATCTTAATTAATATCTTCCACTCCACTCATATGGCACATTCTGATCTTAAAAATACTGCAGCTCATCTTAGAACCGAGGACCCCTGAACCGCTCCCGGCTGGTGAATTGCTGATGGTTCGGAGATTTATCAGTGACTTCTTCCTGAATCACTACATCAATCCCACTGGTGATAATGAAGATTTCAGCATGTCTTCTCCTGAAACATTGCGTAAGAGTTAGCCACTAAACATATACGCATGGATCCATTGTTTTCCATCTGATGAGGTCTTCGTATTTCGTACACCATGATTAATTATGTAATGCATATATGTGTGGACAAATCATTGGAATTTAGCTATCATATGTTCAATTGCAATTGTTGCGAAATCTGATGAATGTTCTTCCTGTGGACACTATTCGTTCAATTGAATATTGTGGCAAAATTGCTTTTTGCATGCCGATTCAAAATGCGATATTTTTGTTTTAACCTGGCAATTGCTCCGCACATGGTTCAATTAAATGAGTGTGTGCGATCCACATCGGAAAGCATATGTCAATCGTAGCGAAACCGTCGGTGATACACAGCAAATCACAAACGATTTGCAGTGCTACTACATGTGTGTAGGGTCTCCGGAACCATATGTGATATCATGGTATCACACACGAGAGCTCGGAGTAAACCGTGCCCAATGTAAAATACAATCCGAGTAGTAATTTTTTCAGGAAACATGTGGGATCCCAAACGAAAAGCTCATGTCACTCTTGCCGCAAGCATCGGTGATACACAACAAATCACAAACGGTCTGCAGCACTTGTATGTGTGCGAAGGGGCTCCTAAACCGTTTGTGATAGAACATTATCGCACACGGTAATTGTTGGGAAACATGTGTGATGGAGTCTTGCATGGCAGACGGGTTCCGCAGAAAACTCGTGTGCGATGGGGCACATATCACACACAGTTCATATGTTGGCCCGTGTGCCTTACATAATGTTTCCCAAACGGTTCATTACGACACACCGTTTGGTTTCACTGCATCATTAGAAACGTTTAATCACCGATCCCACACGTGCGAAAGAATTTAGTGTGTGTTGCGTCGCACATGATTACATTTTACAAGGCCTCTAGATGATGGCTCCATATCCCTGACGGTTTCTAGGTCATGTGGGAAGGACCCCCTATCGCCCACACTCACTTGGCGACGGTTCCAAATGCCATCACAGATAGGGGTTAAAAACCATGTGTATAGCACCGATGCATACCAGTGTGTATAGGCTATGTGATGATATTGGATCATAGAACTACAACCGATTGAAATTGGAATTTCATCAGAAGTTTTATCCTATGCATCTGGTTCATCGTGATCGGAATTATATATATAATTTTTGGCCTCGTGAAGAGAAAGTATTGCTCAAGCTTGGGGGAGGCTTAAGTCAATGTTATATTCATGCTCCAATCATGAGCTCTCAAGAGAAATTATTATTCAGAAATTTTATGCTCGGCTTTCTCATAATGATCGATCCATGCTCGATACTTCTTGTACTGGTTCTTTTATGAAGAAGAATACTGAATTCAAATGGGATTTATTGGAAATAATTAAACGCAACTCTGAAGATTGGGAACTCGCTGAAGGTAAGGAGTCAGGTATAAACCTTAAGTTTGATTGTGTTAAATATTTTATGGATACCGATGCTTTTCGTGATTTTAGCACTAAATATGGACTTGACTCTGAGATAGTAGCTTCTTTCTGTGAATCTTTTTCTACTCATGTTGATCTCCCTAAGGAGAAGTGGGTTAAATATCATCCTCCCATTGAAGTTAAAGTAGTAGAACCTATTAAAGTTGAAGAAGAACCTATTACTTATAATGTTGATCCTATTGTTCCTACTGCTTATATTGAGAAACCACCTTTTCCTGTTAGAATAAAGGAGCATGTTAAAGATTCAACTATGGTTTGTAAGAGTTATACTAGAACACCTACACCCCCTGAACAAATTGAAGTTGAACCTAGTATTGCTATGGTTAAAGATCTCTTGGTCGATAATATTGATGGGCATGTTATTTATCTCTGTGATGAAGCTGATAGAATTGCTAAACCCGATATTAAAGATAAACATAGACCCATTGTTGGCACGCATGTTGTTTCTGTTAAAATTGGAGATCATTGTTATTATGGCTTATTTGATGTGGGTGCTAGTGTGAGTGCAATTCCTTATATCTTATACCAAGAAATTATGAATGATATTGCACCTGCTGAGATAGAAGATATTCATGTTACTATTAAGCTTGCCAATAGAGATACTATTTCACCAATTGGGATTGTTAGAGATGTTGAAGTCTTGTGTGGGAAAATTAAATACCCTACTAATTTTCTTGTTCTTGGTTACCCACAAGAAGATAATTTTTGTCCCATTATATTTGGTAGACCTTTGAATACTGTTAATGCTAAGATGGATTGCGAGAAAGATATTGTTACTGTTGGTTTAGGGGATATGTCTCATGATTTTAATTTCTCTAAATTTCGTAGAAAACCCCATGATAAAGAATTGCCTAGTAAGGATGAAATTATTGGTCTTGGTTCTATTGCCGTGCCTCCTACTGATCCTTTAGAACAATATTTGCTAGACCATGAACATGATATGTTTATGAATGAAAGAAGGGAAATAGATGAAATATTCTTTAATCAAGGGCCTGTTTTGAAACACAATTTGCATGTTGAAATCCTTGGAGATCCTCGTCCACCCAAGGGTGACCCCGTGTTTGAGCTTAAACAATTACCTGATACTTTGAAATATGCTTATCTTGATGAAAAGAAGATATATCCTGTTATTATTAGTGCTAACCTTTCAGAGCATGAAGAAAAGAAATTATTGAAAACTCTGAAGAAGCACCGTGCCGCTATTGGATATACTCTTGATGATTTTAAGGGAATTGGTCCCACTCTATGTCAGCATAAAATTAATTTGGAGCATGATCCTAAACCAGTTGTTGATCATCAGCGATGGTTAAATCCTAAGATGAAAGAAGTGGTAAGAAATGAAATATTAAAGCTTTTGGAGGTAGGTACAATTTATCCTATTGCTGATAGTAAATGGGTAAGTCCCGTTCATTTGTCCCTAATAAGGGAGGTATTACTGTTGTTCCTAATGATAAGAATGAATTGATTCCACAAAGAATTGTTACAGATTATAAAATGGTAATTGATTTTTGCAAATTGAATAAAGCTACTAGAAAAGATCATTACCCTCTACCTTTTATTGATCAAATGGTAGAAAGACTATCCAAACATACACATTTTTGATTTCTAGATGGTTATTCTAGTTTTTCTCAAATACCTGTGTCAAAAGATGACCAGGAAAAGACAACTTTTACCCGCCCTTTCAGTACCTTTGTTTATAGACGTATGAATTTTGGTTTATGCAATGCACCTGCTACCTTTCAAAGATGTATGACTGCTATATTCTCTGATTTTTGTGAAAAGATTGTTGAGGTTTTCATGGATGACTTCTCCGTTTACAGAACTTCTTTTGATGATTGCTTAAGCAACCTTGATTGTGTTTTGCAGAGATGTGAAGAAACTAATCTTGTTTTGAATTGGGAGAAGTGCCACTTTATGGTTAATGAAGGTATTGTCTTGGGGTATACAATTTTTGAAAGAGGTATTGAAGTTGATAAAGCTAAAGTAGATGCTATTGAAAAGATGCCATGTCCTAAAGATATCAAAGATATAAGAAGTTTCCTTGGTCATGCTTGTTTCTATAGGAGGTTTATTAAAGACTTCTCTAAAATTTCCAGGCCTCTCACTTATATCTTGCAAAAAGATGCTCCTTTTGTTTTTGATGATGATTGTGTAGAAGCATTTGAAATACGTAAGAAAGCCTTGATTTCTGCACCTATTGTTCAGCCACCTGATTGGAATTTACCCTTTGAAATTATGTGCGATGCTAGTGATTATGTTGTTGGTTCTGTTCTAGTAGTGTTGATCATAACACTTCTATTAAGATGCTTAAAGAAGTTATGTTTCCTAGGTTTGGGGTCCCTAGATATTTAATGACTGATGTTGGTTCAAATTTTATTCATGGTGCTTTCCGTAAAATGCTTGCTAAGTATGATGTTAACCATAGAATTGCATCTCCATATCATCCTCAGTCTAGTGGTCAAGTAGAATTGAGCAATAGAGTGATTAAATTGATTTTGCCAAAGACTATTAATAGATCTAGAAATAATCGGTCGAAGAAACTTGATAATGCATTATGGGCTTATAGAACTGCTTATAAGAACCCTATGTGTATGTCTCCGTATAAAATGGTTTATGGAAAAGCATGTCACTTACCTCTTGAACTTGAACATAAGGCATATTGGGATATTAAAGAGCTCAATTCTGATTTCAAACTTGCCGGTGAGAAGAGGTTATTTGACATTAGCTCACTTGATGAACGGAGAACCCAAGCCTATGAGAATGCCAAGTTGTTTAAAGAAAAAGTTAAAAGATGCATGACAAGAGGATACAAAAGCGTGAGTTTAATGTAGGTGATCATGTTTTGCTATACAACTCTCGTTTAATATTTTTTTGCAGGAAAACTTCTCTCTAAATGGGAAGGTCCTTACATTATTAAGGAGGTCTATCATTCTGGTGCCATCAAAATCAACAACGCCGAAGGCACAAATCCGAAGGTGGTAAACGGTCAAAGAATCAAACATTATATCTCAGGTACTCCCATAAATGTTGAGACCAATATTATTGAGACCGTAGCACCGGAGGAGTACATAAGGGACACCTTCCAGAACGTTTCAGACTCCGAAAAGGAATAGGTATGTGGTACGGTAAGTATCCTGACTCCAAAACTGTTCTAATAGCAATTTTTCTCCATTTTGGAATATATAAAAAATTAGGAAAATTAAAAGTAGTCCGAAAGAGACACGAGGAGACCACAAGGGTGGAGGGCGCGCCCTACCCCCCTGGGCACACCCCCTGCCTTGTGGACACCTCGTGTGCCCTCCGGACTCTGTTTTCTTGCACAATACTTCTTATGGTCGGTAAAAAATCATTATATAATCTCCCGAAGGTTTTGACTACCGTACCATGGCAATATCCCATGTTTTCATTTTGAGTTGTTTTCTGCCAGAGTTTTTCAAGGCCAGGCATCATGTCGTCCCCTCCTCCAACAACGCGGGCGGCGATGCTTGGCTAATGAAGATATAGATGAAGAGAGAAGAACTTCGGGAAATCAACGAGGGTGATAAGAGCAAGAAGGCCACAGAAGATCAACTTCCGGCAGAAGAAGAAGAAGGCATCCTTCAACCTTACTACAATCATCTTACCCCTATTGAAATTGAAGCTTTTAAGATCATTGAATTAGTTCGTGTGCAAAATAAATATCTTACCCGTGAAAATATTCTGTTGCAAGAGAATATCATTACCCTCCAGAGCATCATTCGTAGATTAGTGTTTCTCCTTCGCTCCAAGTGTGGCACTACTTCATCAACAACTCCATCATCACCACCTCCGAAGAAAGAGAGATAAATACATGGGTATGGGCACTCCCCTTGGCAACTGCCAAGCTTGTAGGAGGTGCCCCGGTATCGTATCACCATCACACCTCTATCTTTATCATTTTTCTTAGTTTGATCCTTTTGGTTATATTTTGATCTAGTAGAATAAAGTTTTAGTATGATCTAGCCTTGAGTTTTGCTTTATGTTCCCTCTATGTAATCGATTCCTTGGGTTATATATAATAAAGAGTAGTTTTGAGTTGAGGGCTTTGCTTTCTTGCTATGATCTTGATGGAATTAAATGAAAAGAAAGAATAAAAAGAAAGAAAAAGTTCATTTATTGATCTTATGGAGAGTAATGACGTCACATATAAAAAGTATGATGAATAAAAGTTGTTGAGAGTAGACAAACATAGTTTTGGTCACTGTTGCAATTAATAGGAAGTAATAAAGAAAGAGAGGCTTCACATATAAATAAACTATCTTGGACATATTTTGTAACTGTGAGCACTCATTAAAATATGACATGCCAAAAAGTTGATGTTGGACAAGGAAGACAGCAAAATGGGTTATGTTTTCTTATATCCGAATAGAAGTTATATTGTCATGGATCATCCAACATGTTGAGCTTGCCTTTCCCTCTCATGCTAGCCAAATTCTTTGCACCAAGTAGAGATACTACTTGTGCTTCCAAACATCCCTTAAACCAGTTTTGCCATGAGAGTCCACCATACCTACCTATGGATTGAGTAAGATCCTTCAAGTAAGTCGTCATCGGTGCAAGCAATAAAAATTGCTCTCTAAATATGTATGATCTATTAGTGTGAAGAAAATAAGCTTTATACGAACTTGTGATATGGAAGAAATAAAAGCGACGGAGTGCATAATAAAGTTCTTTATCACAAGCGGCAACATAAAGTGATGTTCTTTTGTATTAAGATTTTGTGCATCCAACCATAAAAGCGCATGCCAACCTATGCTTCCCTCTGCGAAGGGCCTATCTTTTACTTTTACCTTCTACCCTTATACAAGAGTCATGGTGATCTTCACCTTTACTTTTTATACCTTTTCCTTTGGCAAGCACTATGTGTTGGAGAGATCCAGATATATATATATATATCCACTCGGATGTAGGTTATCATAAAATATTATTGTTGACATTACCCTTGAGGTAAAAGGTTGGGAGGCGAAACTATAAGACCCTATCTTTCTCTATGTCTGATTGAAACATTGAACCCATAAGTATCGCGTGAGTGTTAGCAATTGTGAAAGACTAAATGATAGTTGAGTATGTGGACTTTCTTAAAAGGTCTTATATTGACTCTTTCAGATGTTATGATAAATTGCAATTGCTTCAATGACTGAGATCATAGTTTGTTAATTTTGAATGAAGTTTCTCATTCATACTTTACTTTGTGAATGAATTGTTACTTTTGCATAATAAATTATATGGCATTATATGTTGCTGTTCTAAAGATGATCATGATGCCCTCATGTCCATATTTTATTTTATCGACACCTCTATCTCTAAACATGTGGACACATTTTTCGATTTCGTCTTTCGCTTGAGGAGAAGCGAGGTGTAAGCTTGGGGGAGTTGATACATCCATTTTGCATCATGCTTTTATATTGATATTTATTGCATTATGGGCTGTTATTACACATTATATCACAATACTTATGCCTTTTCTCTCTTATTTTATAAGGTTTACATGAAGAGGAAGAATGCCGGCAGCTGGAATTATGGGCTGGAAAAGGAGCAAATCTTAGAGACCTATTCTGCACAACTCCAAAAGTCCTGAAACTTCACGGAGAATATTTTTGGAATATATAAAAAATATTTGGCCAAGAAAGTACCAGAGGGGGGCCACTTGCCATACCCAAGGGTGGAGAGCGCGCCCTACCCCCTGGGCGCGCCCCCCATCCTTGTGGCCCCCTGGCAAGCCCCCGACGCCCATATTCTGCTATATGGTGTGTTTTGACGTGGAAAAATAAGAAGGAACCTTTCGGGATGAAGCGCCGCTGTCTTGAGGCAGAACTTGGGCAGAACCAATCTAGGGCTCCGACGGAGCTATTCTACCGGGGAAACTTCCCTTCGGGAGGGGGAAATCGAAGCCATCGTCATCACGAACGATCCTCTCATCGAGAGGGGTCATTCTCCTTCAACATCTTGGCCAGCACCATTGTCGGTGTCAAAACCGGCGGATCTCGGGTAGGGGGTCCCGAACTGTGAATCTAAGGTCGATGGTAACAGGAGACAGGGGACATGATGTTTACCCAAGTTCGGGCCCTCTCTATGGAGGTAATACCCTACTTCCTGCTTGATTGATCTTGATGAATATGAGTATTACAAGAGTTGATCTACCACAAGATCGTAATGGCTAAACCCTAGAAGTCTAGCCTGTATAACTATGGTAATGAGAATCTGTCCTTTCCGAACTAAGTCCTTCGGTTTATATAGGCACCGGGAGGATCTAGGGTTACACAAGGTCGGTTACAAAGGAAAAGAATCTACATATTCGGTCGCCAAGCTTGCCTTCCACGCCAAGGAGAGTCCCATCCGGACACGGGTGCAGTCTTCAGTCTTCGTATCTTCACAGCCCATCAGTCCGGCCCATGGCTAACAGGCCGGACGCCCGAGGACCCCTTAGTCCAGGACTCCCTTAGTAGCCCCTGAACCTGGCTTCAATGACGAGGAGTCCGACGCACATATTTGTCTTCGGCATTGCAAGGCGGGTTCCCCTTTCCGAACTCGAAGATAGTCTCCGGACGTGATGATTGTTTCCGGACCTATAACACACACCACACACAACCACAGAGAGAATATAATATTCCACGGGTCCAATCCGCTGACAACTTTTTACAACGTGACATCACGTCTGCCCGGTCATAATTTCGGACCGTTTTGTTCTGCCGTTCCATGTTTCGAGACGCGATTGCCATTGGCACGTCTTGTCGAAGCAGAGATTGTGTCCCCTTATTGCGGGATTCTCATCAATACGGGTATGGATAACCCAACCGTGCTGTTTACACAACCCTTGGGAATAGGCGAGTTTAAGGCGAGTGAGGAGGCGCTTGATATTCGCGACCTTTTATAAGGGGATAAGAATTCGGCCTTGTCTACTCACGCCTTCCCCTTCCTCTGCCCTTCCCTCCTTGAGCTTCAGCACCCAAGTCCCCATCTTTCTCCATCTCTGAAAAGCATCCGACCATGTCCGGATCTGGAGGTCAAGGCAAATGGATGGTCTCCTCCGTCAAGGAGAAAGACATTGCCGAGCTTCGGGCGGTTGGGTATTTGGCGAAGGAAATCGCCCACCGTCTTCCAGCCCAGGGGCAAGTCATCCCCACGCTGAAGCCCAACGAGAGGGTGGTATTCATCCCTCATTTCCTCCGCAGGCTAGGGTTTCCACTCCACCCTTTCGTCCGCGGGCTAATGTACTATTTACGGGATAGACTTCCATGATCTATCCCCGAACTCTTTCCTCAACATCTCGGTGTTCATTGTCGTGTGCGAGGCCTTCCTCCGCATCCAACCCCACTCCGGGCTGTGGCTCAAAGTGTTCAATGTGAAGCCGAAGGTAGTGGACGGCCAGCACGCGGAGTGCGGAGGAGCCATGGTGAGTAAGCTGGCCAATGTCTCCTGACCAAAATGCACTTTCATGGAGACTGTCAAGGAATGGCAAAAACAATGGTTCTACTGGGCCGCGGCTGCCGAATTTAACTCCGGCACTCCCTTGCGACTCACCTCCTGGGTCGAGAAGAGACCGAAATGGTGTTCGCTAGATGAGCTGATAGCGCTGCAGACGCGCGTTCAAAGCATGGTGGACAAAAATGTCAAACTTGTCGATGTAATCCAAGTGATGTTGGTTCGCCGGATCCTCCCTTGCCAAAGCCGAAAATGCCCCCTTTGGGAGTTTAATCCGAGGAGGCACCAAACCCTGGAGAGGCTCTTCGGAACGACTCACGAAGATGCCTGGAAGTTGCTCTTCAAGGGCGACGAGATACCGCCAGCCACAGATTCGGATCATGGGCACGACATTAACCATCCTACCAGCGAGGTAAGTTTCTATCGCGTCCTCTACTTATTTGCTTCAAGGAGGATATCTGAATGTTTACTATCATTGCCTCTTCAGGAATGGATGGAGAGGGCGAAGCAGATCCAGTGTCCGGCTCCACTACCTAAAGAACCAGTCGTTCCGCGTTTAGCGAAGATGCTGGTGCCGGCGCCCTACACAGCGCCGGCGAAGAAGGCCAAGGGGGTCCGGAGTGGCCCCCGTCGCAAGAGTGCTTCGGACGCGACGTCCGAAGACAAGACCCGCTCCTCCGCTGCCATAGATGACGATGATGAGGAGGAGGAGGGGACGTCAACAGCAGTCCAGAGCGACACCCCCGCACCAAGCCTCAAGCTGCTTCGTAAGTGCTATAACTCCTGCATACCCATATGTCTAGCCTCTCCATTTCAATGTATTGACATGGCTACTTATGCTATTACAGTCCAGACCACGACAACTCCCAGCGATCCTCATCAAGAGGTTCGTTGGACCCAAAGGAGATGGCCAGCGAGACATCGTCGGCCGCTTATTCTCCCAAGGCCAAAGGGGACGACGAGGTGCTCTCCCAACGGACCTTCCTAGGCCGGGGAGAGGCTCAGAAAGCGCCCGAAGGCGAAGCCCCCGTAGCCAAACACCAAGGGGAACCAATCCCCCGGGAGACTGGGGAGGAGCGCCGTACTCAGTTCGGCCCTCAACCGAACTTGATTCCGGAGACCGATATGGCTCCAGAATCCGGCACGCAACCTTCTTCGAAAGAAGGGGGCATGCCTATTCCACCGGTGACGCCTGTCCAACCAGGGGCACCAGATAATCGACTGGAAGCGCTGCGAGGCGCTTCTATTGTGGATGAGCATCGTGTTCTTATGGGCACGGTGATTGAAAGGGTTCAGTCTGCCAAGAGCGGACTAACCGAAGCCTGCAGCAGCCTGCTGACATGTTTTGAGGTAAGCGACGCAAAAAGAGAAAATCCCCATATAGACAGTAGCCCCTGAGACACTGTCCGGTGTTCGGAAAGAAAAGCTGGACAGAGGATCATTCCTTTATTGCAGGGAACTAACTAAATTTGTTTGGAATGCATATGCAGGCATCACTGCTGGCCGCGGGCTCACATGATGCCGAAGTCTCCGAACTTAAGCGGAGGCTGGAGCAGGCCAAGGAGGAGCTCGACCAGATGAAGATGCAGCTCTAGGAGAATCAAGGTATGCAATAACCCAAGAAGTATTCCGAACGATTAGGATGTTATACATTGACCGAAGTGTCTTGATATAATTAGGAGCAACGACCGAGGTTGAGGCCCTTAAAAAGGCCCTAGGCGAAGCCAAAGGGAAGGCCGTCAAGGAGCATGCTGCCCATAAGAAGCTCAAGGCCCGGGTCAGCGAGGTCCAACAAGAGCTTCACGACGCGGTGAAGAAGTGTGAGACCTTGGAGCGTGACGCGTCGGCTAAAGAGGCAGAACTCTCCAAGGCTCATCAGAGCACGGAGATGGCCCGGAACGAGGCCCAGGGCGCCCTCCAAGAGGTCCAGGAGGCGAGGAAGATTGCTGCGGGTAAGGCGTTCTGTACGCAAAGCAAATATGCAAAGAGGAAGTATCTTTTACTAACCCGGATTCGGAGTTCTCCAGGGGCAGAGTTCTTCCGAGCTGAAGAAGGGAGCTCTACGGAGAAGCTATTCTGGTCGCAATATCTTGCGCCAGAGCATCCCGTGCCCTTCACCAATCAGCTGAAATAGCTGGTGGAGCTACATAGGGTGACCGAACTAGCCATGAAGGATTTGATAATCCGGCTATGGCCAGCCGAAGCTATGCCCGGCAGCTACTTCAGACTCGTGAGGTGGATGGTGGACGCCTGTCCTCGGTTGGATATCATCAAGCGATCGGCCTGTATTGAGGGTGCTCGTATGGCCTTCGCCCGTTGCAAGATGTGGTGGGCGAAGATGAACGCCGTCGAGCTGGCCCGGGGGCCGCCAGAGGGCAAGGAGCACCGCACACCCGAGTGCTATTTCGCGGATGTCCTGGAGGGGTCTCGCATTGTAGCAGTGCAGTGTGGGCAGGACATTATTTTTGAATGAATACATTCGTGTTGTATTTGCCTTGTATGATAAAACAAATTCGGTTTGTAATATAATGACTGCTATGTTTTTAATTTTACCTCTTGTGCGGCCGTGTTTATGTGAAATCTGAGGGTTGGCCAATCGTCGGCTTCTGCCCCCACGTAGGTAGTACGGAGGTGTTCGAGATGGAATCTAAACAATCTTGATCCAATTATGTGGTCCTTGAAGGAGTTGCTTAGCGCAACGAACCAGGCAACTAGACTATTCGGCTTTAACGCCCTCACTTAGCCATAGGAGTTCGACAATAAAAACATTGACGCAGCCCCTAGTTTCCGAACTAGAGTGCTATAAGCGTCTGATCGGGAAGTGCCGATCCTTCGCGTAACGCGGAAGAAATCTCCAACGATTTGCAACCTCCGAACAGCTGACCGGCTCTCGCTGCATCATGACAGTCAGTTTTCGGCTTTCTCTACTGAGGTGCTCCTTTGGATAAACTAGGGCACAATCGCAGTAGTTCTCCCTTTACTACCTTAGCCGATATAGCGGAACATAAGGTAGCAAGCACAGGAGTCGGGCAACCCAACTATTGACCAAAGAAATGATTCGGAGCCAATGCATATAATGCTAAATTCGGGGTGCCGAACTATACTATAAAAAGTGTTCGGACTTTGTTGCCGTATTATGGGGCGCCTGGGAGCCCCTGGCAAATATGAAACGTACCAAAGTGTCCGCGTGCTAGAAGATAAGTTATTAAAGGAAAACAAAAATAAAGCAGAGGTGATATCTTGGGCCCTTAAACTTGAGCCACGAACTGTTTCCATTATAATTGGGTTAGTGCATCAAAGCGCATTAATACAAATAGTGCGATAAGCAATCCAGCTATTTAACATGCCATGACCCAGGGCGAGCTGCGTGTGGGGCCTGACAACAGGTAGAGTGGTCGTTGAAGTGACCTCTAGAGCTTCCCCTATACGTCTGTGCTGCTTGCCATCCTGGTATTTTTATCCTTTTACATGACTGATAATCAGGCCGTCCAAGAAGGCCTATGTGAAAGAAACCTGGAAAAGGAAAAAGGAAACAGTGAAAGTATATGTGTGTCCGGGATTGGTCGAGCCGAACTGTGGATCACAAGCTGGCTGTGCCTCCGTCGATGCCCATGGAATTTTGAGTGCATAATTATGTACGCATGGTACGAATGCCACTGCCTGACCGGGACTGGGACGGAGGCCAAATTGCTAATCGAGCATTTGACGAGCCGAGCTGTTCTGTTGCAGCATAGTCCGGACCTTCGTAACGGTGTCCAGGGGCTCGGCAGCCGAATTACAGTGCTGCTTGAGAAGGCCATTATGTACTTCTGTAGCTAGGGCGGCGGTGTGCTCCTCTGTATGGAGGGAGCATTCCGTATTTCCGTTGACTGTGATGACGCCGCGTGGACCGGGCATCTTGAGCTTAAGATAGGCATAGTGTGGCACTGCATTGAATCGACCAAACGCGGTTCGTCCGAGCAGTGCGTGATAGCCGCTGCGAAAGGGGACGATGTTGAAGATTAATTCCTCGCTTCGGAAATTGTCCGGAGACCCAAAGACAACTTCTAGCATGATTGCGCCCGTGCAGCGGGCCTCGACACCTGGTATGGCTCCTTTGAAGGTAGTCTTTGTGGGCTTGATCCGTGATGGATTGATGCCCATTTTTCGCACTGTATCCTGATAAAGCAGGTTGAGGCTTCTACCTCCGTCCATAAGGACGCGTGTCAGGTGAAATCCATCGATGATTGGGTCGAGGACAAGTGCGGCTGAGCCGCCATGATGGATACTGGTCGGGTGGTCCCGACGATCAAAGGTGATCGGAAAGGACGACCATTGATTGAATTTTGGGGCAACTGGCTCTATCACATAGACGTCCCTTAGTGCGCATTTGTGCTCCCTTTTGGGGATGTGTGTAACATATATCATGTTTACTGTTTTCACTTGAGGGGGAAACTTCTTTTGCCCCCTATGTTTGGTTGTCGGGGCTCCTCATCGTCGTCCTCGCTTTGTGATCCCTTTTTCCTGTTCTCGGTGTTTAATTTGCCAGCCTGTTTAAAAACCCAACAGTCTCTGTTGGTATGATTGGCTGGTTTTTCTAGAGTGCCATGTATCTGGCACGGGTGATCGAGTATGTGGTCTAGGCTGGATTGTCCCTGATTGTTTCTCTTGTATGGTTTCTTCCGCTGGTTGGACTTGGAGCCACTGAATCCGGCGTTGACTGTAGTGTCGTCGGTATTATCAACATTACTTCGGCGTTTGTGTCTTTTACGTCGGAGCTTGCCGTTGTTGTTCTTAACCTTGGAGGGGCCTACCTCGCTAGCTGTGTTTTTGCTGCGAGCCAACCAACTATCCTCACCCACGCAAAAGCGGGTCATGAGTGCCATGAGGGCTGCCATAGATTTTGGATTTTCTTGGCCGAGGTGGCGAGCGAGCCATTCATCGCAGATGCTATGTTTAAAGGCTGCTAAGGCTTCGGCATCCGGACAGTCGACGATCTGGTTCTTTTAGTTAGGAACCTAGTCCGGAACTTCCTGGCTGACTCCCCGGGCTGTTGAACTATGTGACTTAAGTCATCGGCGTCTGGCGGCCGAGCATATGTACCTTGGAAGTTGTCAAGAAAAGCTTCTTCAAGGTCCTCCCAGCTGCCAATAGAATTCTCGGGCAGACTGTTTAGCCAGTGCCGGGCTGGGCCTTTAAGTTTTAGTGGGAGGTATTTGATGGCGTGAAGATCATCCCCGTGGGCCATGTGGATGTGGAGAATAAAATCCTTGATCCATACCGCGGGATCGGTTGTTCCATCGTATGATTCGATGTTTACGGGTTTAAACCCTTCTGGGAATTCGGTGGACTGATGGGCTTTCATTGAGAGTTCCACTGTGTCGTCGACAACAGGATCGATGACTCGCCTCATCCTTAAAGACAATATCACTACCGGAGGAGAACTGGCCCCAGGCCAAACCCTCCGGTTGGGCAGCTTTACCATGACCACCCATTCGACCATTAAGCCGACGATGACCTCTCGGGCCATCGAAAATCCTCTTCGTATCGACCCCAAACACTCCAAGCAGATGGATCCGGTGGAGTTTTCATCTTTAAACAAGCTCCTGGATCGTATCGCTGCCCTGGGAATCGCCACAGATTACGATTGGATCGGGCTTAAACCCGACCAAAGAGAAATCAAATCTCCACCGATCACCCACCAGATAGCGGTAGTAGAGGAGCAAGACGGCGACTCTCCCCCTATGCTGAAGACGGACTACGTCCAGATCGCCGACCCTACAGAGCCGGATACCCACCCGCAAAAGGAGGTGACCGGCCTTCTGAACATAGAATCGGATGGCGGGCAAAGGCAACCAGAAGATACTCCGGAGCCCGGACTGTTAAGTCTGGAAAAACTTCAGACTCCGGATCATCAATCGGGTCAGGGTCCAGATCCAATTCCACCCACCCACCCGGACATAAGCACTCTCACGAGCATACAACAACAGTCTCAGGAAATGGTCCACCAATTCTGGGCCAGATTCCTCCTTGTCAAGGACAAGGTTAAAGATTGCCGCGACGAGGACGCGATATCAGCATTCCGCAACAATTGCCTGAACGAAGGAATCCTCAACGCCATTAATCGCCGCCGCATACTACACTTCGCTGACTTGGCAATTATCGTACAGAAGTACATCGCAATGGAAAGCGCCTAGATGGATCAGGAAGCTTGTTGGGAGCCATCGCTGCCAACTCAACCACTGGTCAAGGCGAAAAGGGCGCATCCCCGTGACGCGCCCAGTCCAATAGCCAAGAAATACAAACCCATTACGCGGCGCGGAACCGTTCTGGAGGGATGGCTCGACGGCCCATGCAAAATACTCACAACACCGGATACCGTACCAACCCACAGCCTTAGAGCATGTTGGATACTCCGGCAGGTAGCCAAAAGCGGCGAGGACATCCTTACCAAAAACACCCCAGAGCAACACCTTCCAGAAGACGACAACCCGAGAGTACTGACGGTCTTTGAGACATTCGCTTCAAACAATAAGCGAAAAAGGGCACTTCGCGCCCTTGCCGAAGTCTGCCAAATTGCCACAGTAAACCCTTGGAACGTCACGGCTATAACCTTTAATGCCGGAGACGAACCAAAATACAGGACAGTCCGAGCACCAGCCGCTCTTGTCCTCAGTCCCATCGTGGACGGCTTTCGACTCACCAAGGTCCTCATGGACGGTGGCAGCGGACTAAACCTTATCTATGAGGATACACTCCACAAAATGGAAATAGACAGGAGCTGCATCAAGCAAAGCAATACAACCTTCTGAGGAATCATTCCCAGTCGGGAGGCACGGTGTACGGGAAAAATCACACTTGATGTGGTATTCGGCACGCCGGAGAATTATCGGTCTGAAGAGATCACCTTTCAAGTGGCTCCTTTCAGCAATGGATACCACACCCTGTTGGGGCGAGATGCTTTTACACGCTTCCAAGCTATACCCCATTACAGATATATGAAGCACAAAATGCCCGGACCAAACGGCATAATCACTCTTGTAAGTGATCCGGACATAGCACTCCATGCCGAAAACAAAACTCCTTCCCTGGCCCTTGAGGCATTATCTGAAGCCCTCGCGGCCGAAGAATTAACCGCACTGCGCTCCACGGTGGATAGGGACGATGTGATCTTAGAAAAACGACCCAAATCCACCTCCTTCAAACCGGCAGAAGAAATAGTCAAATTCCAGGTCCACCCAACGGACCCCAAGAAGACAACATCTATTGGAGAACAACTTGACCCAACGGTCGACGCCGCACTAAGGGATTTCCTTCGCAAAAACTGGGATATATTCGCCTGGCACCCTTCTGACATGCCAGGAATCCCACGTGAGCTGGCCGAACATAGCCTTAACATCCTAAAGGGATACAAACCAATCAAACAAGCACTGCGGTGCTTTTCCGAGCCCAAACGCCAAGCTATGGGGGAGGAGCTGGACAAGCTAATTGAGGCCGGATTCATCAGAGAAATAAAACATCCTGACTGGCTGGCAAACCTTGTGATGGTACCAAAGAAGGACAAATCCTGGCGGTTATGCGTTGATTTTAAAGTCCTCAATAAGGCTTGCCCTAAGGATCCCTTCCCCCTCCCCCGCATTGATCAAATCATTGATGCTACCGCAGGACATGACTGACTGTGTTTCCTCGATGCATATTCCGGATACCATCAAATCAAAATGAAGGAGTTCGATCAAGCTGCAACAGCATTCATTACCCCATATGGGCCATTCTGCTTCAACACCATGCCCTTCGGGCTCAAGAACGCCGGCGTCGCATACCAGCGCATGATTCAAACATGCCTGGAGAAATAGATCAGCAAGACAGTTGAAGCTTATGTGGATGACGTCGTCATCAAGACTAGGCGCATCGAAACACTAATAGACGATTTACGTCTCACATTTGATAACCTCCGCGCGTATGACATTAAGCTCAATCCGGAAAAGTGCGTTTTCGGCGTCCCCGCTGGAAAACTGCTGGGCTTCATCGTTTCCAACAGAGGAATTGAAGCAAATCCTGCCAAAATCCGAGTTCTGTCACAATTGGCTACGCCAACAGACCTTAAACAAGTCCAAAAGCTCGCGGGTTGCGTGGCAGCTCTAAGCCGCTTTATCTCCAGATTGGGAGAAAAGGCACTGCCACTCTATCGCCTTCTACGGCGAACCGATCACTTCGAGTGGACGGACGCGGCAACAGCCAGACTTGAGGAAATAAAAACCCTTCTTGCGAGCAACCCAATCCTAGCCGTGCCAAACGTCGGCGAACCGATGTTATTATACATATCAGCAACACATCAGGTGGTGAGCGCCGTGCTCATCGTTGAACGAGAACAGGACGGACACAAATTCCCGCTTCAGAAGCCAG
Source organism: Triticum aestivum (assembly GCF_018294505.1). Taxonomy (NCBI): domain Eukaryota; kingdom Viridiplantae; phylum Streptophyta; class Magnoliopsida; order Poales; family Poaceae; genus Triticum; species Triticum aestivum. Next base: position 278,347,539 of record NC_057814.1, on the reverse strand, counting down.
TATACTACATATCCACTGTCCTTACACCATGCAAATCCCGGTACCCCCATTATCAAAAGATAGCATACGCAGTCTTCATGGCATCTCGAAAGCTCCGTCACTACTTCCAGGAGTGTTCGATCATGGTGGCTTCCGAAGTACCACTTAATGACATTATAAACAACTGCGATGCCACATGCCAGATTGCCAAATGGGCCATTGAGCTCCTTCCATTTGATATTACATACAAACCACGTCGAGCTATTAAATCCCAAGTACTGGCTGACTTCATCGCCGAATGGACAGAGGCTGAACTCCCTAAAGAGTACGACACATATTCCAATTGGGTTATGTATTTCGATGGCTCCAAAATGCTAGCGGGGCTAGGGGCGGGCGTCGTTTTAACGTCACCTACGGGAGATGTCGTTCAGTACGTACTCCAAATACTATACACAGACTCCAACAATGCAGCCGAATATGAGGCCTTATTGCAAGGTCTCCGGATGGCTGTCTCCATGGGCATACAATGCCTAGAAGTGCGCGAGGACTCAAAACCTTGCAATATCTCAAATAAATGGAGACTTCAATGCCAAAGATCCGAAGATGGCAGCTTATCGTAATGCCGTCATAAAAATGTCGGCCCGGTTCGAGGGGCTCGAGTTCCATCACGTGGCTCGAGAAAGTAATCAAGCAGCGGACGTTCTTGCTTGTATCGGCGCTAAGCGCGACCCCGTCCTGCCTAATATCTTTCTGGTAAGGATTTTTAAGCCATCCGTGGTGTGGCAGAGGGAAAACGACAACACTAGTCCGGATCCGAACATAACCCCAGATTCCGAAAACACCGACATCATCGGAGGCTCAACCACCGAAATAACACCGTCGACACATCTCATCATGGCAGTCATTGTCCCATGGACCGAACCCTTCCTGGCCTACCTTAACAAGAAGGAGCTTCCTGAGGACCAGAATGAGGCCCGCCGCATTGGCCGGCGTTTGAAGGCCTACAAGGTCCACGACGGGGAGCTCTATAAGAAAAGCGCTACCGGAGTCCTTCAAAGATGTATCTCCGAGGAGGAGGGGCGGCAGCTCCTGGCTGAGATTCATGCCGGTCTCGGCGGGCACCATGCCGCAGCTCGGGCCCTTGTTAGCGAGGCCTTCCGTACAGGATTCTATTGGCTGACGGCCCGAGCAGATGTTGCGTTGGATGCCAACTCTTCGCCAACCAAAGCCATATGCCCCCCACCGCCCTACAAACAATCCCCATCACTTGGACTTTTGTGGTCTGGGGACTGGATATGGTTGGACCCCTTAAAGGAGGAAGCCATAAGAAAAAATATTTGCTAGTCATGGTGGATAAATTCACCAAGTGGATAGAGGCTAAACCAGTTAAAACGGCCGAGTCCGGACCAGTAATAGACTTTATATCCGGCGCCATACACAGTTACGGTGTTCCGCACAGCATCATCACTGATAACGGCTCCAATTTCATAGCCGACGAAGTGAAAACCTGGTGCGCTAATCTGGGCATCAAGCTCGATTACGCCTCTGTATATCATCCACAAACAAACGGTCAACTCGAAAGAGGCAATGGTCTTATTATGAGCGGCATTAAGCTTAGACTAGTGCGGTCTTTGAAAGAGTCAGACAAGCACTGGGTTGAGGTGCTTGAGTCCGTACTCTGGGGGCTGCGGACCATGCCCAATCGCACTACCGGATACACACCTTTCTTCATGGTGTATGGCACAGAGGCAGTACTACCCCGCGAAATTATTCATGACTCACCTTGAGTGCACATGTACGAAGAAAGAGAGGCCGAGCTCGGTCGGCAGGATAGCTTAGATGCCCTGGAGGAGGAGCGCGACGTCGCAAAATCCCGTTCTGCATTTTATCAACAGCAGGCTCGCAGGTATCGAAGTAGAGAGGTGCGGGCCAAAACTTACAACGTCGGTGAACTCGTTCTGCGCCTGCCGGAGAAGAAAAAGGACAAACTCAAGCCACAGTGGGAGGGTCCCTTCATCATCGACGAAGTTCTCACCGAAGGGGCGTACCACCTGCGTGATGCGTCAGACAATCGATTAGAGCCGAACCCCTGGAACGCGGCCAGACTCCGAAGATTCTATGCCTAGCACGGAAATCTTTGTTCGTCTCCTTCCCCCTATTGTTTCCATCATTTTTTCTCTTTCTTTTCGTTTTTCTTTTTAGCTTTAAAAGCTTTCATGTGGTTAGAACGTACACCCCCGACGCATACATCTTGAAGTATGTACGTCTATTATACCTGGGGGCTTCTTGGACAGAAGCTTGCTATTGTTATTTTCCGAGCATCAAGATCTTCACATATGCATTTTCTCCCATATGTACCTTTTCTTCGCCATTATATGCATCGATATGACTTAAGTTTTGGCCAAGCTGGGTTGCCTGGCTCCTGTGCTTATACCCTACGTTCCCGTTAGTTCGGCTATGGCATAAAGGGAGCACCTCTGCGATTGTTACTGCCGGGTCATCCGGATGTGTACCTCAGACTGGGTGAATGTAACGCCCTCGATGCGGCTATATCTCCCACGTGTCGAGGCACGACTTAGAGGCATAACCGCATTGTGGTTTTGTCGCAAGAAGGGTCATCTTCACACAATCCCATGTAATGAACAAGAATGGGATAACGAGAGTTGGCTTACAATCGCCACTTCAAACAATACATAAGTATAATTCATACATCATCCAAAATCCACACATAGACCGACTACGGTCAAATCCAAATGAATATAACATAACCCCAAATGCTAGATCCCTGATCGTCCCAACTGGGCTCCACTACTGATCATCAGGAAAAGACACATAGTAACGACCACGTTCCTCATCGAACTCCCACTTGAGGTCGATGGCGTCATCTGCACTGGCATTGTCGGCACCTGCAACTGTTTTAATAGTATCTGTGAGTCACGAGGACTCAGCAATCTCACACCCGCGAGATCAAGACTATTTAAGCTTATAGGAAAGGATGGTGTAATGAGGTGGAACTGCAGCAGGCACTAAGCATTTATGGTGGCCAACATACGCAAATGAGCGCGAGAAGAGAAGCAGCGGAACGGTCGTCAACTAGTAATGACCAAGAAGTGATCCTGAACTCCTACTTACGTCATTCATAACTCAAACCGTGTTCACTTCCCGGACTCCGCCGAGAAGAGACCATCACGGCTACACACACGGTTGATGTATTTTAAATAGGTCAAGTGACAAGTTCTCTACAACCGGACATTAACAAATTCCCATCTGCCTCATAACCCCGGGCACGACTTTCGAAAGATAATACCCTGCAGGGGTGTCCCAACTTAGCCCATCATAAGCTCTCACGGTCAACGAAGGATAAACCTTCTCCCGGAAAAACCCGATCAGTCTCGGAATCCCGGTCTACAAGACATTTCGACAATGGTAAAACAAGAGCAGCAAAGCCGCCCGAATGTGCCGACAAATCCCGATAGGAGCTGCACATATCTCGTTCTCAGGGCACACTGGATGAACACTACGTACAACTAAAACCAATCCTCGAGTTTCCCCAAGGTGGCGCTGCAAGTGGCTCTAGTTTGGACCAGCACTCAGAGGAACATTGGCCCGGGGTTTAAATAAAGATGACCCTCGGGCTCGCGAAAACCCGGGGGAAAAGGCTTAGGTGGAAAATGGTAAAACCAAAGTTGGGCCTTGCTGGAGGAGTTTTATTCAAGGCGAACTGTCAAGGGGGTCCCATAAATCACCCAACCGCGTAAGGAACGCAAACTCAAGGAACATAATACCGGTATGACGGAAACTAGCGCGGCAAGAGTGGAACAAAACACCAGGCATAAGGCCGAGCCTTCCACCCTTTACCAAATATATAGATGCATTAATATAATAAGAGATATTGTGATATCCCAACATATCCATGTTCCAACATGGAACCAACTTCAACTTCACCTGCAACTAGCAACGCTATAAGAAAGGCTGAGCAAAACCAGTAACTTAGCCAAACAACGGTTTGCTAGGAAAGGATGGTTAGGGGCTGACATGGCAATATGGGAGGCATGATATATCAAGTGGCTGGTAGCGCAGCATGGCAAATAGAGCGAACAACTAGCAAAACAAAGATAGAAGTGATTTCGAGGGTATGGTAATCTTGCGTGCAAGGTTCTCAGAGTTGTCGAAAGCTTGATCCTCGTAAGCATACTCAACATGTTCCTCATTCACGAACTCGTCTCCAAGCTCTACCCAAAACAAGAACACAAGCAACGGAACCACAATCAATCACGGGAAATGCACAAGCAACATGATGCAAAACATGAATGATATGCAAGATATGATGTGCGATGCATATGCGTGCTCCGGTAGAAAAATGAGGAACAAGGCAGTAAGTTGGAAAACCAAGCATGCCACTGGAAAGATGAGATGATTTCGGTTGAAATCGATATAAAGATCACTGGAAACGGATGCATGGCTTGCAAATGGCAAGCAAAACAAGAATGACACGAATCTGCGATTAACAGCATGATAGCACATAGAATGCAACAAGTAACAATGCTACAGCACTCCAACGTAGGAACAAAGCATATGGCAGTAATCTACAGGCGAAGCTTGACAAAAGATGAACACTAAGCTACGGCTAGATCACAACACAACAGGTTCAAACAAGCATGGCAAAAGTGCAAAAGATAACAGGTTCACAGACTTGGTGAAATTACTGGACATGGCAGAAACAGCATCCGGTAGCAATGTTCAGAGCATGAAATCAACATGCTACAGGAACTTAACATGGTAAAGCAAGCCATGTAATGAATCTACTAAATGCATATGACAAAAGTCCCGTATTGACCCTAAGCCAAAAAGGACCAGAAAATATGATGGCAACCATGTAAACATAGCAAGTTTCGTTAACAGGTTTCAGACTTAGCAGAAAACAGAGCATGGCAGAAACAATAATATAAAGGCATCTTTGTGAGCTTGATATACTCAACACAAAGCAATGCATGACAAAACAAGGATACCTACAGCAAGATGGAAAGTTTATGAAGCTATCCATGACAAGAACAAGTACATAGCATGTATGGATCAACTATAACAAGCTTGGAAAATTTGAATATCATGTTAAGAATCTGCCAAAAATATTTTATAGAAAAAGTAGAGCAAGATTGAGTCATGCTATGGCACTCCATAATTGCAAACAAGGGCATGAATGGATCAATTATAACAATATCTACAAAACATCCTTACTGAACATCTCCAAAATAAGCATGGATCTCTCTGTAGACACATGAATACATAGCAACAAAATAACAGCAGTCACAGACTTGGAGAAATCACCAAGTCCCTGAAATCTGAAACATTACGGAGTCTAGTTTGCATGCTTGTGCTAGTCACCACAGAGATAACACAAATACATGGCATACACCTCTATAAAGATGGCATGGCATACAACAAAACACATGTAGAGCTCATGCCCATAAGATGCACAGATTAAATGCAACAAAAATAACAAATCCTCAAGTTCTGATAAGTAACAGCAGACAACAGCAACTAGCACTCTTGCACCAGATATTTGGGCATCAATATGGCCTCAAATGAACATGGTTCAATGGAACAAAATGTAGAGCATCACGATACAAACATTTCGATATATTACACACGCGAAACGGAGCTATATACAGAGAGTTATGATGCGATGAACAGGTGCACATATTGCAAAAATATTAGGACTTGGGATATTTTCGGGGAGAGGGAGGAGGAAGTCAACCCTTCGAGATCTCAGATCGGATCGGGGCTCGGGGCTCAGACGCCGAGGCGGCTCGCCGGAGCAGAGGGTGAGGTCGCCGGCGGCCGGCGTGGAGGAGGGAGACGGCGGGGCGGCGACTCCGGCGAACGGCGGAGGAAGGAGGCGGCGTCTCGGGCAGTGGCGCGGGGTGGCGTGCGGCGGCGGGGCGCC